>NC_081137.1:14429628-14509132 GCF_958295425.1 Solea solea | reverse complement strand
CCATCGTGATGTCTGTAACAGATCAATTTATTGTTAACAATCACTGTTTTGGTATAGCGTACTTCAGCAAATGGAGTAAACACAGATTAAAATAAACTAGCTGACAATCGCAATAAAAAGAAATAAATAGAAAATAATCTGATTAAATTCTAGTAATTCCATGTTCATATGAATACATAACATCTACAGTATAAGTTAATCAATTGAAGCTACTGTATAAATACATCACCAGCATGCACAATATTGTATTATGGAGAATATTGGAGCAGTTATCATCTTACACTGAAGAAACAGTATAATAGGCAAGTGCATTTCTCGACCAAGAAGAAACTGAAGACAAAATAAATCCACAAACCTCAAATCTGCTTTTAGAGCTTCCACTTAACATTGCATGTGCTCTATCTTAGTTCACGAATCAAGTCTGTGGTTTACACGTGCCATTTCAGAGATCCTACTGCTTGTTATGAAGATAGCATAACTGGAGAATAAGGGTGGACTTTTCTTTCTTTCTTTTTTTTTTTAACTATTTCATAATTTCCAATCGTCACATTTGTTCAAATTTCCATTTTTGCTATCCAGATGTTTCGTCAATCAAATCATTCCTATAAGCAAAAAAGACCCAATAGAGGTTGCTATAGTAACAACAATACTGACAAATAGGAATTGGTGTCCAAAAACAGTTAATTTATTCAATAAAGCACATCAGCACATGAGGGACAAGCTGCACTAACGTCATGAATTTGTATTTTTAGTTACAGTATGACTGTGTGACTGAGCTGGACACATACCTGACACAAAGCAAACAAATGTTTATTTTTTTATGTTATCTTCAATAACAGATACAACCTCACTCAGCGATCATAACTTAAGATGCCCCGTACGTATGTATTGTTATTACGTATTGAAGTTTGACACCCTCAAAGCCCATCCCGCTTGCTCTCCCTTTCCCTCCTTTCCCTCTCTCCCCTCTCCCTCTCTCTCGCTAACAAGGCCATGACATTCAAGGTAACTCTAATTTTCTTGTTGCTCAAGCACTGGAACCTAATTTCTGACTGCTCCCTCCCCCTCAGCAATACAATAAGACAGCTCAGCTTCATTTGCGCGATAAGACCAGTCTCCGCCAGTGTGAAGGTATTATCATTATCTAACACTCACACTGTGCTGAATGACGTACCTCTTGCTTCTAAAATGGTGTTTTGGCAATGCTGCAGAGGCTATCGCGGAGGGGTTTGATACTTTTTTTTTTCTTTTCTTTTTTTTTTTAATTGTAGGTTATTTGTCAAACAAAAATTGTCTTCCCTCCTAATTCTTTTTTTCACTTTTAACTGGAAAAATAAAGAACAGCAGCCATGTTAGTACCATCAGCTAAATTGGCCACTGATGTTCCACCACCCAATCCCACCCTCCCATTTTTTATTTTTCAATTTCTAGGAACTCGTTTTGAACTATTTTGATTTTGTCATCATTTGTGAGCGCGCGTGTTGTGTTTTGGCAGAATGAGGTTTTGGACTCTTTAATTGTTGCCCTCTCCTCCCTCGTCATCCTGCTGGTCGCTCGTCCACAGCGTCAAGTTGTCTCGTAGCAGCTGCATGATGAGAGTGGAGTCTTTGTAGGAGTCCTCGTTGAGGGTGTCCAGCTCTGCGATGGCATCATCAAAGGCGGTTTTGGCCAGGTGGCACGCCTGCTCGGGGGCATTCTGGATCTCGTAGTAGAAGACTGAGTAATTGAGAGCCAGGCCCAGGCGGATGGGGTGGGTGGGCTGCATGTGCTCCTTGCTGATCTCGTGGGCCTCGCTGTAGGACTTCTCGGAGGACTCCACCACCCCGGCTCTCTTCTCCCCTGTGGCCACCTCGGCCAGATAGCGGTAGTAGTCGCCCTTCATCTTCAGGTAGAACACCTTGCTCTCGTGCTGCGTTTCGTCGCAATTTTTAATCAGGAAGTTGTCGAGCAGGTTGAGCACGTCCTGGCACACGCCCTCCAGCTCCTTCTCAATCTTTTCCCGGTAGCCCCGCACCATCTCGATCTTCTTCTCATTGCCATCGGACGTCGTCTTCTGCTCAATGCTAGAGATGACACGCAGGATGAGCGCCTCGCCCCCGACCACGTTCTTGTAGGCCACGGACAGGCAGGTTCCTCTCCTCATTGGATAGTGTTCGTTCAGCCCTGTGACCTAAAAAAAAAATCATCAAAATATGCAGGCATTAGCAATTCATGTTGTTACATCAACTGTGCTGTTTATGTATAATGAGTAAACATTCAACAGCTAAGCTAACAGGATAATTAATACATGCAAAACAACTATCCATATAAAACGGTTGTATAGTCCATTCACGTCAAGGTACAATAATCAAATGCTGCAGAACTAAACTAGAGAAGGCACTCGGAGAGCAACAAACCTCCTCCAAGGGCCACACAGTCTCCCACAGGCAACAATGGAACAAAAATCTTAATCTGAATCCCTACAAAAACATTAAGATGTCTCCTGTTGTCTCTTTTCAAGATAATACAAATCTAAAACTCTGCCACAGATGACTGCAAACTAAGTCTACCAACTAACTAACTAACTAACTAACCAACCCAAGACAACAGTCATTGCACTCAGGAGGGTAAGACACGCCCCCCAGCACACTGACATCATCCTCTGAGGTCACTCCTGATAGGCTGTTGTAAAGGTCTGAAAGCCTGCTTTTGTTTTGTGTTGTCGGGCCCGTGTCTGACCGGAGGATTTAATCCTTTATGTCCCTCGGGGACTGTGCAGCAGACGCATCTTTACAGACCTTTTCTGCGTGTAAAGCCAGCGGGCAGATTTTAGTTCCATGAACGGTGGGGGCCCCAGCCAGTCACATGAAACTGCTCCTCTCAATGCTTTTACTCAAATATATATCAGTCAATATAAGACGACTTGTGTTTGATACATACTGTATATCATTTCTACACCATAAGTGTACTTTTCCCCGTTTTCATGGATTTTTAAAAGTCACAGCTTTAATCTCTTTAGTGAAGGTATAAGTTTTGCTTCACTTCCTACATAACTTGATGACTAATCCTGTTAGCTACAACAACAAAGTCAGTTGCTACGCCAACTGGAGGTGGTTTGGATGAAGTGGACAGAAAGCAAAAGCAGGAGGAGAGCATGTGTAGAGAATTTCAGCAAAAGTATTCTGAAGAAGTTTCTGAACTCAAATTTTGAATTTGTTGGCTTTGTTATTCAGCTACTGAATTAGTTTAAAAAATGTTGGATTGAAAAACCCATGATTACCGTCTCTCAAGAATATTATATTATTTATGTGCTTTATTCTTTGATTTCAGAGTGAACTGAAGAAACACTTTTTTTTCACCCTGGAAAAGTTCTGTTTATTTTTGTGCTACTGGACATCATTCAATCAACATGAACTGTGGATATTGGTTTTTTTTTTTTCATAATGAAAAATGCAGAGGCAAGTAGTTCAGGAAATACTTCAAGAAACTATGAATGCTTTCCCCAAAATTCATGGCAGTTCATCCAATAGCTCTTGAGATGTTTCAGTCTAGAGTCTGCAAAGTGGTGGACAGAGGAACCAACAGACACTTCACAGACCAGGCTGAAACCATTTTCATTTCTTATTTGCTATAGTAAGTATTAGCTTCCTAGGGGTTAAAAAAAATAAATAAAATTTGCTGTGACCTGGGGTCACTCTACTTTAAAAAGTTCTTTCATCCCAAAACAAACATTGTCCATACACAGCCGCGCAATTCTGATAGTTATCACATAAAGGACACGAGCAGGGTGGAGAGTTAAATCCTCGGACCCGTCAGTGTATCACGGTCACTGTAGGCTCGTCAGCCATTGACACAAACTATATGACTAATTATGTCCTTATCTCATGACGTCTCACACACTTCTCCACCCATCTTCACTTCTATGTGCTCAGTGATAATGCGCAAAATCATCATGTAGATTTTAACAGCAGTGGAGCTATTCATCTGAAGGATTATTTGCACTGTACAAGGGAAGCGATCTCCTGTTTCCATGGTGACTGCAAAATCTGCTTTGTTTGTGAGCTCCATGTTATTTCTGCTGGAGACAGTGGACACATTGCATTTGACCTGACCATTTGATTACTAAATTAATCATTGGTTTCAATATTTTTTTTAATTTTCAATTTTATTATTATTTCAAATGATAAACGTACATTTCTGATTCTGATAAGTGCATAATATTCATAAATCAAATGGTAAAATGCAAGAACATTAACATGGTAGCCCTCTATCTCCTTCGGGTAGCTCTCAGTCTCAAAGGTTAGTGACTCCTGTTGTAGAGAGCCTTCAGCAGGGTGGAGGAGGTTTGTGCTTGTACACCAAGGCGTGGTTCTACACAAAATGTTATAAAATGTAGTCATAGCTAACCTCTGTACTAGCAAACAAGGAAATGTCACCCAATTACATAATGCCCCCACTTAGAAACGCAGCCGAAAGTGCCCCCCCGCCCCGTTTGTCATTCCTGAGGCTAAACCTATGCACTGCTCTTTGCTCTTTAGTGCGTTAACTAAACAATTAGCCTGAACGGGGATCTGAGCTGCAGCAAATGCAACCTGGAGTTTGTAACAGGAGCAACAGAGAAGTCAGTAAAAAACATCCCATTGTTTCAGAGGGCTGCAGGGTGAGCAGAAAGCCTCTGACAGAAGCTGTGGTGCAGGGATGACAATAGAGCTCTGTCCTCCTCATAAAGCTCATCAATTGCGCCTGCTCTCTCGTGACTCATCCCAAGTTAACACAAGGCAGTCAAACTTCCAAACAACTGAGTGTTGGAAAACAAAGGCCGGTCAGGACAATCAATAACTTCTACTCTCTGTGTGACCGTTGATATCCGGAGGAGCGACAGTGAGTGCGTTAGAACTCAGTGCCCTCCAAGTATACATCCATCCATCCATCTACATTTAATAGGTTAGCATTCACATAAGGTTTGCCACACCCCCAAAAGCTTCACAATGTTCTTCCTGTTCCACTCTTTCCTTCCGTCTTCTCTTTGCTCATTTGTCATCACTTCCCAGCCTCTTAACCTGATGTGAAACCACCCCCCCCTCCATCCATCATGCTGACTCTCTTTCTGGCAGCAGAGCACAAAGGCGCCATGGATTAACTGACGTCACTGGTGGTGTGAATGGGGCTGACTGGTTTAGCAATAATGAGAAAAGGATGGATACACAAGGCAGTGTATGCGTGTGATATTAGTAATAGATAGCGGGGCCTTAAATAGTAGTTTTTCCATAATTACAGTGGAAATCCAAATATAATATATATACACACTTCAAGTTGAACCTAATGAATAATAATAGTTCTGTGAATTAAAATATGAAGCCACGTTAGCTGAATAAAAATCAAAACAATAAGTATCATCAAAACTCCTTAGAATCCTAGATCCTAAGATAAGTTAGTAACTTCTGAGAAACCCGAGTGTCTCAGGGCCGCAGCCGAGTGTCACGTCGAGTGTCACACCCGTTTTCAGGAAACTGCTCTTTTCATACATTCTAGATAATAAGCTCATTCAGGTGCATGCAATTCCCAACAAAGCAGCTATCAAGCAGCAACTTGAGCCATTCTCCTATGAACAATAAATGTAGTGACAAGTGATACTTCGCTCCTTGAATTGTGAAAGAAAATGCATTGGCTTGCCATATCGCCAAAGGAGTAGACACAATACTGATGAAGCCTATCAGCTCCGCATGACCCTCTCTGTTTTCCAGTACAACACTTTTTAGTTATGTGTCTGTGCTGACATTTCTGCACAATGACGCATTTTATGTCATGACTAAAGGCCCATTTATACTCCATTTGTCAGTTTTACGTCAGTCCATCCCAAACGTGATCTCCGTCACTGCCCTACATACTATATGGACATATGCAATAGTCCCTCTAGAGGGCAGTGCCGACTACGAAGTCGCAGGCATCATTAAACATGGTGCCATCATGGAGATAACTCCGCACCATCTCACAGAGACGCTCTTTCCAAACTTCCCACCATTTTTAAAAGCCTGCACACGAGCTCTTCATAATTTTACTGACCGATTGGACTATTCACTCTATACTGCCCCCATGATTTCCGTTGGTATTGCTCCACGTCATCCGTCATTATAAGCTCCCGTGCAAGCCACACAGTGACTGACGACATTAACGCAAAGTGCGCATGAAAGGCTCCGTCCCCGTCCGTCTTTTGAGTAGAGTATAAATGGGCTTTTAGCGGGGGAGGAGGAACGCAGTGCGAGTAAATTGAGACGGCTTCACAATTTTGCACAACAGTAACTAGATAGATGAAGAATTCAGCGACCCTTTTTAAAGCAATTTTTAAAACCCATCGTTAAGTCTCTCTCTCTTTCAGATCACTTGATAGTGATTTATCAGGAATAACAGAGGAGATGAATATAAGACAAGTGCAAGTCAATGATAAGATAATGGCATTTACGTTAGAGCTGGAAAAAACAAAAAATCTATTAACAGATTTATACACTAAATTAAAACCTTTGAGAATTTGGGAATTGTTAGATGCAATTTGCATCAGTGCCCCAGCCTACACTCACCTAAAATAAGGAATGTGCAACTGGACAAAACTTCAAGATAATAAGGTACAGTAAAAGGCTGGCTGTGCACATATTGCTGCAAATATAAGGCTCTTTGATTATATGTAGGTGGAAATGGTGGGTAACTCTCATAGTGCCTTTGTGACTCACCACTAAGTCAAGATAAATCTCAGGAAACCCTGGAGTGTCCTGAGATGACATTAGGTGGACTCAAATGGACTGAGAAATAAAGAAACAAAAGTTTTGATGTGCCCTATTACTCCAGGACAAGAAAAACTATAAGATGATGATGATGAACTAGAACAGGAAGAACATTTTTCTGGGGCTATAACCCCATTCCCCAGTTTGGTACACTGATTGTTTCTAAAATAAATCTCAGTAAAGGTGTCAGATTAAAAAAAACTCCCTATCATATAATAGGCACATTGTGTGCTTCATCCAATAAGATGCACCATGCCACTCTCACCCATTCCTGTGGAGATGGGGTTCATCCCTGCACACAACACAATCTTTTCTACTGAAAACACGTCCTTAAATCATTTCTATCAGTTAGAGTGCTTACAAAAGAACACAGAAATAAAATAGACTGTTTAAAATTGTGAATCCATAATTTCAGGCAGATGCTCCCCTGTGGCGACCCCTTAAGGGAGAAGCCAAAAGTAGTCTTTCGGTCAAAATTAGCAGGGGGAGGCACGTAAAAACAGCTGATTGAGACTTTTCTCTTTTTCTATACATTAATCTTGCACAGCGAGGACAAAAAAAAGCGACAACAGAAGGTTTGCCCCTTCATGACTCCTCGCACCTGTCACTCAGGCTCTATCGCTCACTAGGATTGTGTACACGGGTGTGCATACGAGAGATAAACACTGGCTTTTAGAAGCACAGCTTTGTTTCTTTTCCTGGTTTCCTTAGAATTATGTTAGTATTAATAAAAGTTCATGGCAGTAAATATATCAGTGTTTTAATTATGGCTGACTGAATACATTATGAATTAGTGTTACCTGGCGATTCAAACCATGGAAGCACTGATGGAGTTATTCTGGTTATTTCAAATTGACATAGAGGACAACTATGTTTATTACAGTATAATAATAGCTATATGACTATTACAACAAACAGTAACAGCCTGGCATATTATTCTATATAACATTTCTGCAGTCTTGCAGTGAGAAATGATGATCACTCTTCCCACCCACACTTGTTCTGGGTCCTGTGGGCCCTGCAGGATCACTCACTACTGGCACAGATACAGAGCGTTTACTATATCCTTGACTGTGCACGCATGGGTAAACACTTGAACTAATCTGTTTACGATCTGATTTATTAACGGCTTATTTCAAATTGATTTAAATATAAGCTGTTGGATAATTAGATATTCATATGATTTACAAGTTTTGAGCAATTAAGCCACAATTATATGGCACTTTGGTTAGAAACTAGGGCTGCAACTAACAATTATTTTCATAATTGATTAATCAAGTGCTTATGATGTTCTCAAATGTCTTGTTTTGTCCTCCAACTAAAATTATTCAGTTGTAATGATTTCTTTGTTGAGCAAAGAAACCAGAAAATATTCACATTTAAGGTGAAAAATCAGAAAGCTTTTTTTTAATTATTAAAATAACACTCAAACCGATGATGAAAATAGGTGATTAATAAAATTGATGGAGCCCTATTAGAAAGAATTCCAATTTTTTCCCAAGGTTCAGTACATGGCAAACTTAATTGGGGGTTGGGGGCCTATATGCTGTGTTTCGATAGTGGTACAGTTCAGTATGGTACGGTTTGGAATGGTAATTCCCTGAGTCAGGCTAGCATTTTGACTGAGAACTGGAGCTTTTACTCCATATGGTGTGTGGGCTGTACCCGTACTACGACATTGAGCATCGTGCAGCTCTTTTGCATCTTAAATGACGACTATATTTTAGATTGTGACAAACTAAATCATGAGAGTGAGAGGTTATCTGTTGATAATGTATTGATAATGGATGACCAGACACAATTTGATGAAGGAGGGTGGTGTGGTTCCTGACACTTCAGGTTTACAGGTTGTGACTTTCTGGAAACAAAATGATCACTTTTTTCTCATTTCACACTACTGATGCTTAGGGCTACATTTTTTTGTCCAAACACGACACGACAAGTACCAACAGAGCCCAGAAGGGAATTTGAGGTGTCCGAACCAGACCTGAGCCTGACGCAGATAATGCAAGCTGTGCAAAGATTGCAAGTTTGCGTTACCCTGTACCTGACATACAACTGTTACCATGGTTACTGCTTTTTCCCCCTGTTTACAGACATGTGCAGTGTAAATTACTGTCAATATGGTCCCAGGTGTGAAATAAAACTACATGGTGACCAAACCTGAATATCATTTCACAATGTGTCTAAATTGCACCTAAACCCATCCCACACTGTCTTTGCTGCAAAGTGAGTGGGTTTAAAATGTATATACTATGGAGCCAATGGTGTGTGTGTGTGTGTGTGTGTGCGCGCGCTAAAGCACTTTAATAAACTTTACCATGGTCAAATAATGCTTTCAGTTCATCGAGTGTGATGCTCTCTGTTAGAGCTGAAACGATTAATCGATTATCAATCGATTACTGAATTCATCGACAACTATTTTGATAATCGATGAATCGGTTTGAAGCTTTTTTCATGATTAAAATTCAATCAATTGTTTAAACTTCTTAGATATGAATATTTTCTTAATTTCTTTGCTCTGGATAAAAAAAGTCAATCACTGTGGTTTGTGGACAAAACAAGACATTTGAGAACATCATCCTTTCCAGGTTTGACAAACACCGATCAACATTTTTTAATGTTTTCTGATATTTTATGGACCAACCGATTAATCGAGAAAATAATCGACAGATTAATCGATTATGAAAATAATCGTTAGCTGCAGCTCTACTCTGTGCCATGCGCTTCCTAAGACACAGACATTTTGAGTAAAACCGTGCTATTTTGCCAAAAGAGCTAAGGAGAAAGAGCGAGGGACACCGATGCCTTCTGTAATCTGAGCAAATCAGTGTTTTAGCAGTCATTGATGCTAACTGTTATAAAGCAGAAATGCATGGGTAATTTATTTAAGTGATCAAATATGTACTTTGGTTGTCATTAATGGAGAAAAAAAACCTTTAATTAAAAATGTAAAGCATCCCAAAAAAATGAGACATCATTATTAGTAAACCATTAATTCACAGAATTTCAATGTAACCTGAAAAAAATGCAGATGGCTCAAAAAACTACTATTATCAAAACTATTAATTAGTATCATTAAATATAAACTACATGTTGATACATGTTTTCATCTGTGAATGGAAAAAATGGAAAAGGTTTGTCTACAAGGTTTTTTTTTTTTTAATATTCTCTGAAAGAAAGTAAGATGTAAGAAGTGACTGGGCTACAGCAAGTACAAACGCTTGTGATATTTTAGGAGATACTGGTGAACTGTTACTGTCAAGTGCCCATGTGGCTGGTATATGATGTAATAGTTTCATTAAATGCGCATATCATAGCACTGAGACCTTTTTATATGGATAGCAAATGATTAGTAAGGCTCTTTTCTTAAGTAGTTCAATATGGGTACAGTATATACAGTATGTTATATCTGCGGAATGTATAAATGATTTACTGTGTGCACCAAGAAACCGTCATACTGATAACAGGCAAAACGGTAACACAACTGGCTCTGCTTTACTGCTCACTCACTATACGCATTACATAACTGACCAGTAGTGCAGGAAGAAGACAAATCTGACAATAAAAGGGCAGTCTCACTTAGTGTTGGTATGAGATCACAGACTTAAACCTTGATTTTTTCCCCCCAGTTTAGTTACAAGTAGTGAACGGATTCTGATAACTGTTCCCAAGTTCCTATTAAAGCAATAACATTCAGTTATTTATGCTTTAAAAACAGCAATGATGGCGAAACATGCCGTTTGGATATCTACTTCACTGTAATTGTACAAAAGGGCAGAGGTAAAAATACAGTGCTAACTGCAGCCCGCTAACATCATCATTCATTGTGGTCGTGCCTGGTTCCTGTTCTCTGAAGCGTTACAGTCCTCCTGAGGATGGGTGCAGCGCCACGTTCCGTGATCCTGGGTATTTGGTTCCGTTGGCACGGTTACCATGCCTGCAGTGGCAAGGGATTCCCCTCAAATGATGGGCGAGGCAGCAGACACACCCGTTGCCCAGTGCTGCAGAGACAGGCCGGCTGAGGGGCAGTGCGCGCTCTCTCTCTCTCTCTCTCTCTCTTTCTCTCGTTCTCTCTGACTAGGCATAAATTGGAAGGGGTGGAGCTATGGCCCCTCCAGTGTTACTGCTACATCCTGGTCCTAAAGAGCAGTTGCATACAGTAAGGCCTTTTAAAGACACTGACAGCTTACTTGGTGGTTTCTGGAGGTGAAGTTGATGTATCTTTCACTTCCATATTTCATTATACACGATATCTGCTCTATGCTGCAGGGACATACACCGAGGCAGGCATTACTCTGTGGAAATCTGTGTTCATTAATAGATTAACTTATGGAAATACGAGAGTAAACCTACCAAAATTTGAAAATAAAATAAAACCAGATTGAGTAATGCTACTAGAGATTTCCACATTGACACATAGAAATCTCTGTAAGTGACCACCTGAGCCTCCACAATGATATTAAGGCCAGAGTTTAAAATAAAGGAGCCAAGAGAGAGGGCCTCCTCACATGCCCCAGCATCCCTACACCTCCCCTGCCAAAGTGACCATTCCTGTGTGATGGTTTTGTCCACAGAATGACGATACAGTAAAGATGCAGGCGTTGTGAAGCTGTGATGAAAGGCAGTCTGTGAAATGGTGCACTACGGGTGGGCCCTGTGCTGCATCTTGGCAGATGCTGCGGCACGCCTCTGTGTGGGGAAACCTGCGGGAGGAGGTCGAGGACGCAGGGATGCGGTTGCTGCATGGCATTGATTGACACAGGCAAGTCCGTCATGCCACAACTCCCGGATCAAAAAAGAAAAAAAAAGGAGGAAAAAAAAAGAAGCTGGCATTTGCTGCAATATGACAGCTACAGAGCTTTCTGGAAGGCTCTATGCTTGTGCGGCAACCACCAACACCCACGTATGATAGGTGAACGCTTCGTAGCTTGCGCTCTTCTTGCCTTTGCGCAAATAGATTGCGATCAACCTTCAGCCGGCAACGCTCTTTGCAATGCGCCAGCAGCGTGAGGCAAAGACAGAAGGACGGTGTGCCTCCAGCAGCAAGCTGAGAAGAGGTGCTAACACACACACACAGGTTTGCGCAGCTATTCTTGTTAGGACCATGCATTTGCTTGCATTGGTTTGGACAGCCAAGCCAAAAACCTTATCCCTAACCATTTAATGCCTAACCTGGACATAAACACAGAAATGAGGTGGTATCTGGCTCTGGTAACCATGAGGACTACTGCTCACACAGCTCAGTTTTAGTGCTCAGCATCACGAAAACCGGAACACGACCATCCCATCATGAGCCTGCCACATCTTTATCATCACCATGGTACCACCTATATAGCTAGTCCTCTGCGCATCTTTTTCGACGTGACACGTTAAAACGCTCAGTTTAAAAACCCACATTTTGCTCAAAACACACACGATTTAAAATCAGCGTATTTGACTGTGTGTGTGTGTTTGTGTGCGTTATTCGGTGCACTGGTCTTGTCTCTGCAGCTTGCCCGTTTGTGGAGGAGCTCGGCCAAAGGCACCGCCCCAACATCAAGCAATCCGCATGTCAGACAACCACGATCCACCGCGACACACCGCCAGCAAAAAAAACCAAAAAAACCATTTACCGTGAACGTATCACGTCAACTGAACCTTATTATATCCCAGTAATGACACATTTACTTCGCTCGGAAACGCCTGCTGAATTCTGAACGCAGGCTTTGCTAGGCCCGTTCAAAAAATATGCTGCCTAAATCATACTACAGTGCCAATTTCTCACACCCACTGCCGTGTCTCCCACACCAGTGTCGTCTTTAATCACTACTTTAATACACCGATTTGGTGTGGCTTCATCCTCTTTCGTTCAAATAACGCCCGAATACCGTGAGCCATAATCTGCAAATCACTGTCCTAATGCTAGCGTAACTAGCATTGACACATTTTAAAGCACTGACACATGTTTGATGTTCGACATGAGACAAAGCTGGTGACAGACAGACAGAGGGAGCCTACTTACCGATTTCATGGCATTTGCCATGTCCTCGTACCGCTCTGCCTGCTCGGCCAGCCGGGCTTTCTGCACCAGTTGCTCGCGGTCCACCATTTTAGAAGTCGTGTAAGTGTATGTTTGTGCGTTGCTGTCCTGCGTGTGTGTGTGTGTGTGTGTGTTTATTGGGAGCTGGACGTGGTAATATGAATGTTTGAAGGCAGAGTGGAGATCGCGGATCCTCTCGCTGCAGCTGCTGCCTGCTGTCTATGTTCCTGCCGACGGAACGCCCCTCCCCCTCCTACCACTTTCCCTCTGTTGTGTCACCACCCACGTGGGCGTGGCCTTATCGAGTGATGTAACGATCCAGGCAGCTCAGAGAGAGAGAGAGAGACAAGGAGGCGCGGAGAGAGAGAGCAGTGACAGTGCAGCCCAGTGGCCCCACAGTCTGGAGAGAGAGGTGGGTCCACACCTCAGACATCAAAGACAATGGTGTTCCTCTTTTATGTGGCGCTGATGGTATCTTGTCACATTTTCCATAAAGAGCTCTGGGCGTCACGTGACTCAGTTTGCTCACCTCGCCATGTTGGCAGGAAAAGCTCCTGAAAAATGAATAGTTAATGTTAAAGGTGTTCTGACATACATGCTACTTTGTCGAAACGCCCTACCGAAGGCTAAATGTATTGATCGATCTGTGCTACCTCATCAGAAAATAATACAGCAACCCTTTTATCTCTTTATATTTCACAGTTTTCTGCTTTTAAGAAGATTGTTTTTAAGGTCATTAAAGGTGCAGTGTCGTGAAACGATGTCATGCGTGTTCAAAATCATACAGGTAGGATGCTATGATGAAAATTACCCCATCAGATTATGCTGCCACATATTTTTTTTTGATTTATGCAGGTAGGATGATGTAATCATGAAAACTACCCCATCAGAAAATGATTTAGATGTATGCAGGTAGGATGATCTAATTGTCAAACTCACACCTCATGGATGGATCCCAAAAGAAAATGTCAGATTTAAGAGAAGACAGATTATATTTACACTTTTTAGGGGGATACATATTTTACAGGTTTAATATTCACAAACTATAACTATTAACTATATAACTTCTAATTAGGGTTAGAAACAGAAACAGGGTCAGGGAAAAAATCAAGCATTAACTTAACTCCCCACTTTGCCAAAACACATCTAAACCCTGGAAAATTCCACCCGATGGTGAAGTGGGATACTACAGGACCTTGACACGCGAGTACAGTATATCAGGGTCTGCTATATGGAAAGTTTACCACGGGTGTGGTGATACTGAACTTAAATTAACCAAGCAAACCAGTTTAATGATTTTGGTTTACAAACGTAGAACAGATGTGCAAATGTGCACTAGTTTGTATGTTTGTGTAGCATATAGCCGTCACCGCAGTTCCGTGCAGCCGTGCTATGATGACCCCGCCGATGAGGTACTATGAAGTAATGGAAAACGTTGTGCCTGATTGAGCCGAGTTGTGCCAGAACTGTATCATGGAAAAGCGTTATTAGTTCACTTATGCCTTGACCGGGTACTTTGCACAATTAAGGAAACAGCCAAAAGTGGACATTATTCCAGACCTGCAGCATTATATCTTCACATAACTGATAAACATGGCATTCCACTCCTGAGACCACTCACACATAACAATAAAAGCATGTAAGATAAACAGGATATTCAAGTTAAGTATACGCTTTGGAGTCTGTAACGACACAAAAGTTTGCAGCTCCCCAGTCAGCAGTTAAGAGGAAACCTACAACGACCATGCCCATAACATTGTCAAATAGAATAAAGACCTTTCATACACACAGTTTAACATTATTAAGAAGTATAAACATCACGTTATTGAACATCTTTTAACAATATATACAGACAAGAAACATTAGCTGGTATAAATATATTCAATGACACTAGCAGAGAATATAATAGAATTTTGTCTGCTGACTACGTTTTCTATTTTTGCCACCTCATTGCTTATTTATCTTAATCCTATAAACTAATAATCCCATATCGCCACGGTGGCCAGCTCACATAAATTCACTTGATTTTATTATTTTTACAACTGGCCGTTATATATTTCTTCATGCATGTACAGACCTTGCAATGCTCAAAAATATTCACTTTGTATAAGCAAAAAAATGCCAAGTGCCTAATTAAGGAAGGAAATAATGTAGCTTGAAAATCATAAAACTGGCAGAAAAACAGGCCAATTACCTCACTCTGATTCTCCCCTGAGAGGAAAGACATCCTGCAGTCACACACTCGTCTCCTCTCAGCAAATTAAAATGGGAGACTCGCCAGATTTACAAAGAAAGGAGACATGCATGTTTCAGATAATGGCACACAGCCACTGACATGTAAATGGTTGTTTAATTATATGATGGTTTAGAGGCAACAGGAACACATCATTTGTTAGATATGGAATATCTGGTGCAGTGCCGGCCCTGAGTAATTTGGTGCCCTAGGCAAGATTTTAGTTGGCGCCCCCTTGCATCGCAGCAGTCAATTTCACAATCAACTTTCATACAATCACACAGAAACTGCATGTGTGTATTCAAGATTTTATTTCTTTGAGTAAAAAATATCACACCAAATAAAAACTAAAGAAAGAAACAAGTGATAAAATTAAAAAGTGTCACTGGGCTGTGCAGAGGTAGATGGGACAGCAGCACCTGATGCTGTGTCACTGGGGGTGGTACTGAAATATTTTAAAAGTGCATCTGAAGAGAGAAGAGAAGTATATGTGACGACTGCATGTTACATTTTAATAAAAAAACAGATGCTTGGTGTGCTATACATGAGACTAATATAGACTAATAATGAAAATGTGATGAGATTCATTCAACTTTATTGTCATTGCAATGCAATTCAGTCTAACCAGAGTGCAAAAACCAGTAAAGTGCAGTGAAATGAATATATATGTATATATAGCCTATGAATGATATGGGAAAGCTAAGGTATGAAATATTAACAGTAATACACTTTAACTGCACTTTAACACTGATGTAAACTTTAACAAACATAAACTGTGACACATAAAACCAAAGGCTTACAACGACCCTATTACAAAGGGGATGGACAACTTAAAGCATTTTAACTGACATACAAGCAGGAAAGACACCTGTAAAATAACACCTGAACAGGCCTAATGTTTCCAAACGTCCCTGATGAATTTAAGGTGGAGTAACATTAACACACGTCGACTCAGCTATTTATTGATTATTAAACAATGTTGCTATCGTCTGAAGTAAGCTAGCAAGCTAACACTCTGCTCCAACATCCAACAACGGTAACTACGATGCATTATTTAATAATCTTTGCTATGACTTTATGTCGCTGTGGGCTTATATAATATTTCGAAATAATAGTAATAATGGCACTGGTAAAAAAAAAAAAAAAAAAAAGTATTTATAATTAAAAAAAAAAAAAAATACTATACTGCCTATGCCCAGGGCCGGCTCTGAGCGAGGACATGAACGTTGATTAATCACAGGTGGAGCTGCTCCTGCGCAAAGACACACTGATTTAAAAGCCTTTGTGTACTTTCCGTGACTTGGTACATTCCACTCCTCCCCTCTGTGTCGAGCTATGTGGAATGTTCCACTTCCCTTGTCGGAGCTTCTTCCAAGCCGAGACAGAAACAGGAAGAGGACGAGGAGCAGCGGGAATAAACACATGGTAACTGCTGCTTAAATGTGAGCCACACATGTCTTAGATTCTCTGTTGACGCTCTGTTCAAACCTGCTGTTAACATCCGACCTGAGCGATCCGATCACACGTGTTCAGATTACACCTGCTACTGCTGCTAATGTGACGTCACTGCTCCTCAGTAAACACACGATCACCGTCTAACCATGTACGTGTGTGTTTTCAAAAAACTGACTTTGTGTCAAATATGTCATGATACAGTATGATGTCAACAACTGCCTCTTCATACTGTCCATAATGTCCAATAATATGTCAACAAAAAGTTAAAATATGAACTGTTTATGTAAATATAACTGAGTATATCGATTATTTAGTAAACTGTCCAAAATGTCAAACAATGTCCTCAACAAAAAATGTCAACATACCATTTAAACTGTTGAGTATCTAGTATCTAGAATATCTTAAAAAAAAAACCCTGTTCAGGAGCAGTGGTTTCGTAGAATAAATAAAAGTGCCCGTGTTGATATGGACCAATATATAGTTGACAATAAAAACCTTTTAATGTATTTTACTCACATTTCTTCACTCATTTACTGCAATGAACACATTTGGACACTCTAAACTGGATACTACTTTGTCTCATCATGTCCCATGACTGAACACCTACAAACAGCTGCAGTTAAAGACACAGTTCATGTGTTTTCAAGCATCGTTGAATGAGGTCATTATCATCAGAATTTAGGGCAATAAGAGAAAAAAAACCCAAGCCATGACTTTACAGTGAAGAGTAAGAAGAGGCTTTCACCAGTGCTGTCACTAAATACATCAGAATCCTTAAATGTTGAGATTTTAGAAATGTTTTTAGGATTTTTAAAGTCCTTTACAGTGTAACTCATCTACAGCATTGTTTGCAGCAGGTGCAGGAGGACCTGGCTGACCTGGAGGAGGACGAGGACGAGGACGAGGAGCAGCACGGACAAATGTGTGGTAACTGATGCTTAAAAATGATCCACACATTTATTAGATGTTCTGTTGATGCTCTGTTCACACCTGCTGTTAACATCTGATCCGAGTCATCCGATCATAGTTGTTCAGATTACACCTGCTACTGCTATTGCTAATATCACGTCAAATGATGATTCTCAAATGTCTTTTTTTATCCACCAACCAAAAATTATTCAGTTTTAATTCCTTCTTTGTTACAAGGAACAATGAAACCGGAAAATGTTCAACATTTATAATAAAAAACAAACAATTAATCCATTATTAAAGTATTTGACAATTCATTTAGTTATCGTTTAATAATGCTGTAATCGTTGCATCCCTAATTTATATATATATTTTTTTTAAATCATCAGAGACATCATATGATTTATTGCGATACTTGCAAAATCATACATTGTGATACACTGACACAACAGTGCCAGTGAAAGTGACCACTTGGCACCATCTAGTGGACTGAAAGGTTCATTTATTTTGTTTATTTGTAATGCTAATCCACAAAAAAGTTTGACGTTTATTCATAACATCAGTTCAAAACATTGTTATGGAACAAACCATGACTCTTTCACCTGTCATTTCATCACCTCACACGGACGACGTTAACAGCACTTGTCAACAGAGAGTTTAATGTGTGCACATCATTTTTACATTGTTAACAGGTGAAAACTAGGGACCACTCAAAGTCACAAAATTCTATCAATAAATACACCATTCAATAATGACTACAATGTGCCATTCATTCATTGATTCAAATTGGAATGAAATACATACACGTCTTATTAAATGTGACATTCATTCATTCATTCAAATACCAATTAATTTGATGTAAAAAACAACATATAGAATGACTTGACTGTTGAATGAATGATTTCATGGTCCTGTGTTGCAGTGCATTATCAGTTGATTTGATGCTGATGGGTGACTTTGACACGTTAAATCAATTCATGATGCACTGCAACACAGGACCATGACATCATTCATGTCAAAGTCAAGTCATTAGATATGTTTTGTGGTATTTGAATGAATGAATGTCACATTTAATAAGACGTGTATGTATTTCATTCCAATTTGAATCAATGAATAAATGTCACATTGTAGTCCTTATTGAACGGTGTAATTATCTATTGAGTGAATTTTGTAACTTTGAGCGCTCCCTAGTTTTCACCTGTTAACAATGTAAAAATGATGTGCACACATTAATCCCACAGAAGTCTAATTGATGTGCTGATCATTTTTAAGCATCAGTTGCTGGACACCGGTACCCCGACTGTGTGGTCAACAGTCCAGAGAGTGGACCCCTGTCATTTTGTTTTTGTGATTTTATGGGATTTCTTGGGAATTTTCTGGGGAAAAAATGTGAAATAAAATGGCATAACCCCCTGTTGTTACCAGTGTGGGGAGCCGGGGGAGCACAGCCCAGCCCCGGCCCCAGTTCGGCCCCGGCGCCGGGGCCAAGTGTTCGGAGCATGCTGGATTTGAACCAGCCACAGCCGGACTGGCACAACCTCCTCGCGGTTGCGAACCAACCCACCACGCCACAAACCCTTTGGAGGTTTGGGATGGAGCTCCGGGCGTTTTTCACTCTTCACTTTGGCTGTGGAACCTTAAACGTTGAAGTATAAAGGAACTGAACTCTCCACGTCAGGACTGAAAGGCAGCTTTCTAACCAGTTGAGCTAACTGTCCACACTGTTCCTTAGGTTTTCTCAGACTTATTTACACTCTGTGTTGAATAGCATGCCTAAAAATTCACTTCATCCAAGTTTCGAACCCCTGACCTGAGGAACTCCAGTCTTTCTCTTAACCTTGTGAGCTATTTGTCCTCACATGGTGTGTGCCAACCTTTGGAAGTCTTTCAATAATAGAACCCATGACTTCAGAAAAAAATCAGACTGATGAAATATTTTAGAACGTTTGTCCCCAAAAATGGACAACGTTGTTGGTGTAGTGGTTAGTGCTCTTGCCTTTGAAACAAGACTTTCAGGGTTCAAGACCCATTTGGAACAAGTATCTTTCTGGAGTTTTTCATGTTCTCCTTGTGTGTGCGTGGCTTTTCTCCCGTTTCTCTGGCTTCCTCCTACAATCCATCAATCATCTACCGCTTTGTCCTACACTGGAGGGTTGCGGGGAGTGCTGTGCCAAGCTCAGCTGTCATAGGGTGATAGGCGTGGTTCACCCTGCACTGTTCGCCAGTCCATTCAAAACATGCAGTACGATGATGAGGTAAATTTCTGCTTAAACATTGACTTCATGTAAGATTCGAACCCCTGACCATAGGAACGCCAGTCCACATCTGAACCGTGTGAGCTATTTGTCTTTGCATGCTTTTTCAATCAATTTGGAAGTCTTTCAATAATAGAACCCATGACTTCAGAAAAAAATCAGACTGATGAAATATTTTAGAACGTTTGTCCCCAAAAATGGACAACGTTGTTGGTGTAGTGGTTAGTGCTCTTGCCTTTGAAACAAGACTTTCAGGGTTCAAGACCCATTTGGAACAAGTATCTTTCTGGAGTTTTTCATGTTCTCCTTGTGTGTGCGTGGCTTTTCTCCCGTTTCTCTGGCTTCCTCCTACAATCCATCAATCATCTACCGCTTTGTCCTACACTGGAGGGTTGCGGGGAGTGCTGTGCCAAGCTCAGCTGTCATAGGGTGATAGGCGTGGTTCACCCTGCACTGTTCGCCAGTCCATTCAAAACATGCAGTACGATGATGAGGTAAATTTCTGCTTAAACATTGACTTCATGTAAGATTCGAACCCCTGACCATAGGAACGCCAGTCCACATCTGAACCGTGTGAGCTATTTGTCTATGCATGCTTTTTCAATCAATTTGGAAGTCTTTCAATAATAGAACCCATGACTTCAGAAAAAAATCAGACTGATGAAATATTTTAGAACGTTTGTCCCCAAAAATGGACAATGTTGTTGGTGTAGTGGTTAGTGCTCTTGCCTTTGAAACAAGACTTTCAGGGTTCAAGACCCATTTGGAACAAGTATCTTTCTGGAGTTTTTCATGTTCTCCTTGTGTGTGCGTGGCTTTTCTCCCGTTTCTCTGGCTTCCTCCTACAATCCATCAATCATCTACCGCTTTGTCCTACACTGGAGGGTTGCGGGGAGTGCTGTGCCAAGCTCAGCTGTCATAGGGTGATAGGCGTGGTTCACCCTGCACTGTTCGCCAGTCCATTCAAAACATGCAGTACGATGATGAGGTAAATTTCTGCTTAAACATTGACTTCATGTAAGATTCGAACCCCTGACCATAGGAACGCCAGTCCACATCTGAACCGTGTGAGCTATTTGTCTTTGCATGCTTTTTCAATCAATTTGGAAGTCTTTCAATAATACAACCCATGGCTTCAAAAAATGTCAGACTGATGAAATATTGAAGAACGTTTGTCCCCCAAATTAGACAGCGTGGTTGGTGTAGTGGTTAGTGCTCTTACCTTTGAAACAAGACTTTCAGGGTTCAAGACCCATTTGGAACAAGTATCTTTCTGGAGTTTTTCATGTTCTCCTTGTGTGTGCGTGGCTTTTCTCCCGTTTCTCTGGCTTCCTCCTACAATCCATCAATCATCTACCGCTTTGTCCTACACTGGAGGGTTGCGGGGAGTGCTGTGCCAAGCTCAGCTGTCATAGGGTGATAGGCGTGGTTCACCCTGCACTGTTCGCCAGTCCATTCAAAACATGCAGTACGATGATGAGGTAAATTTCTGCTTAAACATTGACTTCATGTAAGATTCGAACCCCTGACCATAGGAACGCCAGTCCACATCTGAACCGTGTGAGCTATTTGTCTTTGCATGCTTTTTCAATCAATTTGGAAGTCTTTCAATAATACAACCCATGGCTTCAAAAAATGTCAGACTGATGAAATATTGAAGAACGTTTGTCCCCCAAATTAGACAGCGTGGTTGGTGTAGTGGTTAGTGCTCTTACCTTTGAAACAAGACTTTCAGGGTTCAAGACCCATTTGGAACAAGTATCTTTCTGGAGTTTTTCAGGTTCTCCTTGTGTGTGCGTGGCTTTTCTCCCGTTTCTCTGGCTTCCTCCTACAGTCCATCAATCATCTACCGCTTTGTCCGACACTGGAGGGTTGCGGGGAGTGCTGTGCCAAGCTCAGCTGTCATAGGGTGATAGGCGTGGTTCACCCTGCACTGTTCGCCAGTCCATTCAAAACATGCAGTACGGTGATGAGGTAAATTTCTGCTTAAACATTGACTTCATGTAAGATTCGAACCCCTGACCATAGGAACGCCAGTCCACATCTGAACCGTGTGAGCTATTTGTCTTTGCATGCTTTTTCAATCAATTTGGAAGTCTTTCAATAATACAACCCATGGCTTCAAAAAAATGTCAGACTGATGAAATATTGAAGAACGTTTGTCTCCGTATATGGACAACGTGGTTGGTATAGTGGTTAGTGCTCTTACCTTTGAAGCGAGAGGGTCCTAGTTCAAGCCCAGCTTGCAACAAGAGTCTTTGTGCATGGAGTTTTAGAGACTAACAACCTTTCAACACATTTACAAGTGTTTCAATAGCAGATTCACAGAACTCAATTGGTCAATTTAGAGTGACCAATTAACCTCATCGCCATATTGCATGTTGTTGGGAGGAAGCCAGAGAACCCGGCGAAAAGCCACGCACACATGGGGAGAACATGAAAAACTCCACGCATTAGGACACTTGTTCAAACTGGGTCTCGAACCCTGTAAGTCTTGTTTCAAAGGCAAGAGCACTAACCACTACACCAACCACTCTGTCTAATTTTGGGGACAACCGTTCTTCAATATTTCATCAGTCTGACATTTTTTTGAAGCCATGGGTTGTATTATTGAAAGACTTCCAAATTGATTGAAAAAGCATGCAAAGACAAATAGCTCACACGGTTCAGATGTGGACTGGCGTTCCTATGGTCAGGGGTTCGAATCTTACATGAAGTCAATGTTTAAGCAGAAATTTACCTCATCATCGTACTGCATGTTTTGAATGGACTGGCGAACAGTGCAGGGTGAACCACGCCTATCACCCTATGACAGCTGAGCTTGGCACAGCACTCCCCGCAACCCTCCAGTGTAGGACAAAGCGGTAGATGATTGATGGATTGTAGGAGGAAGCCAGAGAAACGGGAGAAAAGCCACGCACACACAAGGAGAACATGAAAAACTCCAGAAAGATACTTGTTCCAAATGGGTCTTGAATCCTGAAAGTCTTGTTTCAAAGGCAAGAGCATTAACCACTACACCAACAACGTTGTCCATTTTTGGGGACAAACGTTCTAAAATATTTCATCAGTCTGATGTTTTTCTGAAGTCATGGGTTCTATTATTGAAAGACTTCCAAAGGTTGGTACACACCATGTGAGGACAAATAGCTCACAAGGTTAAGAGAAAGACTGGAGTTCCTCAGGTCAGGGGTTCGAAACTTGGATGAAGTGAATTTTTAGGCATGCTATTCAACGCAGAGTGTAAATAAGTCTGAGAAAACCTAAGGAAGAGTGTGGACAGTTAGCTCAACTGGTTAGAGAGCTGCCTTTCAGTCCTGACGTGGAGAGTTCAGTTCCTTTATACTTCAACGTTTAAGGTTCCACAGCCAAAGTGAAGAGTGAAAAACGCCCGGAGCTCCATCCCAAACCTCCAAAGGGTTTGTGGCGTGGTGGGTTGGTTCGCAACCGCGAGGAGGTTGTGCCAGTCCGGCTGTGGCTGGTTCAAATCCAGCATGCTCCGAACACTTGGCCCCGGCGCCGGGGCCAAACTGGGGCCGGGGCTGGGCTGTGCTCCCCCGGCTCCCCACACTGGTAACAACAGGGGGTTATGCCATTTTATTTCACATTTTTTCCCCAGAAAATTCCCAAGAAATCCCATAAAATCACAAAAACAAAAATGACAGGGGTCCACTCTCTGGACTGTTGACCACACAGTCGGGGTACCGGTGTCCAGCAACTGATGCTTAAAAATGATCAGCACATCAATTAGACTTCTGTGGGATTAATGTGTGCACATCATTTTTACATTGTTAACAGGTGAAAACTAGGGAGCGCTCAAAGTTACAAAATTCACTCAATAAATAATTACACCGTTCAATAAGGACTACAATGTGACATTTATTCATTGATTCAAATTGGAATGAAATACATACACGTCTTATTAAATGTGACATTCATTCATTCAAATACCACAAAACATATCTAATGACTTGACTTTGACATGAATGATGTCATGGTCCTGTGTTGCAGTGCATCATGAATTGATTTAACGTGTCAAAGTCACCCATCAGCATCAAATCAACTGATGATGCACTGCAACACAGGACCATGAAATCATTCATTCAACAGTCAAGTCATTCTATATGTTGTTTTTTACATCAAATTAATTGGTATTTGAATGAATGAATGAATGTCACATTTAATAAGACGTGTATGTATTTCATTCCAATTTGAATCAATGAATGAATGGCACATTGTAGTCATTATTGAATGGTGTATTTATTGATAGAATTTTGTGACTTTGAGTGGTCCCTAGTTTTCACCTGTTAACAATGTAAAAATGATGTGCACACATTAAACTCTCTGTTGACAAGTGCTGTTAACGTCGTCCGTGTGAGGTGATGAAATGACAGGTGAAAGAGTCATGGTTTGTTCCATAACAATGTTTTGAACTGATGTTATGAATAAACGTCAAACTTTTTTGTGGATTAGCATCACAAATAAACAAAATAAATGAACCTTTCAGTCCACTAGATGGTGCCAAGTGGTCACTTTCACTGGCACTGTTGTGTCAGTGTATCACAATGTATGATTTTGCAAGTATCGCAATAAATCATATGATGTCTCTGATGATTTTAAAAAAATATATATATAAAGTAGGGATGCAACGATTACAGCATTATTAAACGATAACTAAATGAATTGTCAAATACTTTAATAATGGATTAATTGTTTGTTTTTTATTATAAATGTTGAACATTTTCCGGTTTAATTGTTCCTTGTAACAAAGAAGGAATTAAAACTGAATAATTTTTGGTTGGTGGATAAAAAAAGACATTTGAGAATCATCATTTGACGTGATATTAGCAATAGCAGTAGCAGGTGTAATCTGAACAACTATGATCGGATGACTCGGATCAGATGTTAACAGCAGGTGTGAACAGAGCATCAACAGAACATCTAATAAATGTGTGGATCATTTTTAAGCATCAGTTACCACACATTTGTCCGTGCTGCTCCTCGTCCTCGTCCTCGTCCTCCTCCAGGTCAGCCAGGTCCTCCTGCACCTGCTGCAAACAATGCTGTAGATGAGTTACACTGTAAAGGACTTTAAAAATCCTAAAAACATTTCTAAAATCTCAACATTTAAGGATTCTGATGTATTTAGTGACAGCACTGGTGAAAGCCTCTTCTTACTCTTCACTGTAAAGTCATGGCTTGGGTTTTTTTTCTCTTATTGCCCTAAATTCTGATGATAATGACCTCATTCAACGATGCTTGAAAACACATGAACTGTGTCTTTAACTGCAGCTGTTTGTAGGTGTTCAGTCATGGGACATGATGAGACAAAGTAGTATCCAGTTTAGAGTGTCCAAATGTGTTCATTGCAGTAAATGAGTGAAGAAATGTGAGTAAAATACATTAAAAGGTTTTTATTGTCAACTATATATTGGTCCATATCAACACGGGCACTTTTATTTATTCTACGAAACCACTGCTCCTGAACAGGGTTTTTTTTTTAAGATATTCTAGATACTAGATACTCAACAGTTTAAATGGTATGTTGACATTTTTTTGTTGAGGACATTGTTTGACATTTTGGACAGTTTACTAAATAATCGATATACTCAGTTATATTTACATAAACAGTTCATATTTTAACTTTTTGTTGACATATTATTGGACATTATGGACAGTATGAAGAGGCAGTTGTTGACATCATACTGTATCATGACATATTTGACACAAAGTCAGTTTTTTGAAAACACACACGTACATGGTTAGACGGTGATCGTGTGTTTACTGAGGAGCAGTGACGTCACATTAGCAGCAGTAGCAGGTGTAATCTGAACACGTGTGATCGGATCGCTCAGGTCGGATGTTAACAGCAGGTTTGAACAGAGCGTCAACAGAGAATCTAAGACATGTGTGGCTCACATTTAAGCAGCAGTTACCATGTGTTTATTCCCGCTGCTCCTCGTCCTCTTCCTGTTTCTGTCTCGGCTTGGAAGAAGCTCCGACAAGGGAAGTGGAACATTCCACATAGCTCGACACAGAGGGGAGGAGTGGAATGTACCAAGTCACGGAAAGTACACAAAGGCTTTTAAATCAGTGTGTCTTTGCGCAGGAGCAGCTCCACCTGTGATTAATCAACGTTCATGTCCTCGCTCAGAGCCGGCCCTGGGCATAGGCAGTATAGGCAAATGCTAGGGGCGCCGTCATCCGCAGGGGGCGCCGAAAACGGATGAAAAAAAATAATTTTTTTTTTTTTTTAATTATAAATACTTTTTTTTTTTTACCAGTGCCATTATTACTATTATTTCGAAATATTATATAAGCCCATAGCAAAGATTATTAAATAATGCATCGTAGTTACCGTTGTTGGATGTTGGAGCAGAGTGTTAGCTTGCTAGCTTACTTCAGACGATAGCAACATTGTTTAATAATCAATAAATAGCTGAGTCGACGTGTGTTAATGTTACTCCACCTTAAATTCATCAGGGACGTTTGGAAACTTAACATTAGGCCTGTTCAGGTGTTATTTTACAGGTGTCTTTCCTGCTTGTATGTCAGTTAAAATGCTTTAAGTTGTCCATCCCCTTTGTAATAGGGTGGTTGTAAGCCTTTGGTTTTATGTGTCACAGTTTATGTTTGTTAAAGTTGACATCAGTGTTAAAGTGCAGTTAAAGTGTATTACTGTTAATATTTCATACCTTAGCTTTCCCATATCATTCATAGGCTATATATACATATATATTCATTTCACTGCACTTTACTGGTTTTTGCACTCTGGTTAGACTGAATTGCATTGCAATGACAATAAAGTTGACAAACGTTCTGAAATATTTCATCAGTCTGACATTTTTTTGAAGTCATGGACTTTATTATTGAAAGACTTCCAAATTGTGCGGAATGCTTGCAAAGACCAATAGCTCACACGTTTCAGACTTGGGCTGGCGTTCCTGTGGTCAGGGGTTCGAATCTTACATGAAGTCATTGTTTAAGCGGAAATTTACCTCATCACTGTACTGCGTGTTTTGAATGGACTGGCGAACAGTCCAGGGTGAACCCCGCCTATGACCCTATGACAGCTGAGCTTGGCACAGCAGCCCCCACGACCCTCCAGTGGAGGACAAAGTGGTAGATGATTGATGGACTGTGGGAGGAGGCCAGAGAACCCGGAGAAAAGCTGCGCACACACAAGGAGAACATGAAAAACTCCAGAAAGATGCTTGTTCCATATGGGTCTCGAACCGAGGTCTTCTTGTTTCAAAGGCAAGAGCACTAACCACTACACCAACCACGCTGTCCATGATGAGGGACAGATGTTGTTAAATATTTCATAATGCTGAGGTCTGTGAAGTCATGAGTTCTATTATTGAAAGACTTCCAAATTGGACAAAAAAAGCATACAAGGACAACTAGCTCACATGGTTTGGACATGTCATGTTCATGTTCACATGTCGTTCCTAAGGTCAGGGGTTCGAATCTTACCTGAAGTGGAAATTTACCTCATCACTGTATTGCATGTTTTGAATGGACTGGCCAACAGTCCAGGGTGAACACAGCCTATCACCCTATGACAGTTGAGCTTGGCACAGCAGCCCCCACGACACAGTGGTAGATGATTGATGGACTGTGGGAGGAAGCCCGACAATGTGTAGAAAAGCCACATTCTCACACGGGGAGAACATGAAAAACTCCACAAAGATCGTTGTTCCAACTGGGTCTGGAACCCAGGTCTTCTTGTTTCAAAGGCAAGAGCACTAACCACTGCACCAACTGTTTGGGCTATTAAGGAGGACATGTATCGTTAAATACCTCATTAGTCTGAGGTCTTTCTGAAGTCATGTTTGTGCTCATCTGTTATTGAAAGTCGTCCAACGTTGAAGAAGAAGTGTGTGAGTACAAATAGCTCACGTGGTTCAGACAAAGACTGGAGTTCCTGAGGTCAGAGGTTCAAATCTTAGATGAAGCAACTTTTTAAGTCCAATATTCTACACAGAGAGTGAATAGGTGTGAGAAAACCAGAGGAAAAGCATGGACAGTTAGCTCAGCTGGTTAGAGAGTAGCCTTTCAGTCCTGATGTTGACGGTTCAATTCCTTTATAGGTCAAGGTTTAAGGTTCCACAGCCAAAGTTAAAACTCAAAAACGCCCGGAGCTCCTTCCCAAATCTCAAAAGGGTTCGTGGCGTGGTGGATTGGTTCGCAACCGCAAGGTTGTGCCAGTCCGGCTGTGGCTGGTTCAAATCCAGCACGCTGCGAACACTTGGCCCCGGCGCCGGGGTCTGACTGGGGCCGGGGCTGGGCTGTGCTCCCCTGGCCCCCCGCACAGATGACAGCGGGGGGTTATACCATTTTATTTCACATTTTTGGCCAAAAAAATGACAAAAAAATTATAATAATGATAGGGGTTCACTCCCTTGACTGTTGACCACACAGTTGGGTCCAGGTGTCCAGTAACTGCTGCTTAAAAATGATGAGCACATGAATGAGACTTCTGTGTGATTAACGTGTTCACATCATTTTTACATTGTTAACAAGTGAAAACTGGACGAGTCAAAGTGGCAACATTAAATCAATAAATCAATAAAATGTGTCTCACGTTCATTCATTCACATTGGAATTAAATACATAAATGTCTCATTATTAAATGTGTCATTCATTCATTCATTCAAATACCAAATTCATTTGATGTAAAAACAACATATAGAATGACACACATCATTATTTAATAGTGTATTTATTGATTGAATGTTGCCACTTTGACTCGTCCACAGTATTCACTGGTTAACAATGTAAAAAATAATGTGAACACATTAAACCAGGGGTGTCAAACTCAAATACAGAGTGGGCCAAAATTTAAAACTGAACAAAGCCGCGGGCCAAGGTTGAACAAATTAACCTTTTAATAGGTACCCAAACAAGTTTTGCATTGAATATTGAACAAGCAAGGCTTATATAACTTTATAGTGACATGCAAAATTGAGTTTCAAATAATAATAATAATTAAAAAATATCAATGGCATATCAAATAAAATTTAAATAAAAATTTAATGCACCCTAAATACAGGATAAGCGGTAGATAATGGATGGATAAAAATTGAATGCCTCTTTTCTATTTGCAGCCTTCTGAGGTAAATATCAAAATAAAAACTTTTTCCACAGGCTAATAATACATTTGAAAATAAAATAACAATAATGAATGAATCAAACATTCAAGCCTTGAAGTAGCAAGAGAAAGTGCATGAATAAAACGTTAATTATTGCTCAGTTTGCTACACTGATTTGTTTTAACACTGAATATGGAACAAGCAACGCTTATATCACTTAACAGTGCAAAATCAACTTTCAAAAAACAAACGAAAAAACATCAATGGCATATTAAATAAAATTTAGATAAAAAATTGAATGCCTCTTTTCTATTTGCAGCCTTCTGAGGTAAATATCAACATTCACTTTTTCCACATGCTAATAAATTTGAAAATAAAATACCAATGAATAAATCAACCATTCAGGCCTGACACAGAGGAGAGAGCATGGCTGGCGCGCCAAAACAACAGCAGAGCATTATGGGATTTGTAGTATTAGCGGTGAATGCGGTGTTACAGCGGCGGTGCCGCTGTATAATACCGGCGGGCCAGCTCTAATGTTAATTTGATATTGCCTCAAGGGCCAAATGAAATTACACGGCGGGCCAAATTTGGCCCGCGGGCCAGAGTTTGACACCCATGCATTAAACAGAGGCTCTGTTGACAAGTGCTGTTAACGTCCGTGTGGGGGGATGAAATCACAGGTGAAAGAGTGATGGTTTGCTCCAGAAAGTGTGCTAAACACAAGTTTAAATGCGACGAGTCTCTGATGCGTCTCCAGTGTCTGATGTGAAACTGCGTCGATACAATAGTGCGACTTTTCCAGCTAATGTTGTTGTGGTTGCTACGGTTACACACAGGATGTGACGCTGTTTGAGAGAATTATTAGTAGAAAAACTAATACAGTGAAATATGGCGTATTCTTTTTTTTAGTGTATAGTTTTTTTTAACTGATGTTACAAATAAACGTCATTAAAAATTATTTTAATTAAATAAATGAACATTTCAGTCCACTAGGTGCTGCCAAGTGCTCACTTTCACGAGCGCTGTTGTCTAAGTATATCTCATGGTGTCTGTGATGATTATTTAAAAAAATATAAAACAAGTAGAGATGCAACGATTACTGCATAATTAAACCATTACTAAATTAATTGTCAAATACCTTTAATAATCGATGAATTGTTTTTTGTTTTATTACAAATGTTGAACATTTTCCGGTTTCTTTGTTCCTTTTAATAAAGAAAGTGAAATGAAAGGTGTGTGTGTTTACATGTGGAGCAGTGACGTCACATTAGCATTAGCAGGTGTAATCTGAACACCTGTGATCGGATCCCTCAGGTCAGATGTTAACAGCAGGTGTGAACAGAGCGTCAACAGAACATCTAAGAAATGTGCGGATCATTTTTAAGCAGCAGTTACCACACACCTGTCCCCGCTGCTCCTCGTCCTCCTCCTGGTCCTGGTCCTGATCCTGGCTCCGGCTCCTGGTCCTGGTCCTGTTCCAAACAAAGTTGTAGATCAGTTACAAAGACTTTAAAAATCATGAAAACATTTGTAAAATCTCAATATTTAACAGAGGATTCTGACGTATTTAGTGACGGCTGTGAATGGAATCACTTGAAAACACATGAACTGTGCCTTTAACGGCAGCTGTTTGCAGGTCTTCAGTCAGAGGACATGATGAGACAAAGCAGTGTCCACTTTAAAGTGTTCAAATGTGCTCACTGCAGTAAATGAGTGAAGAAATGTGAGGAAAACACAGAAAAACCTTTTTATTGTCAACTATATATTGATCCATATCAACAAGGACACTTTTATTTTGAAATTCTGCTAAACCACTGCTCGTCAACAGTTTTTTTTACTTAATCTGCCCCCTACTGGCCAGACTAGATACTCATTCTAAACAGTTTTAATGGTATAGTGAATTTTTTTTGTTGATGTACTATATTTGGACATTTTTGACAGTTTACTAATAATGAAGATATTTTTTTAGGACATACTATACTAGGACACTTTTAGACAGTTCATAGTTTAACCTTTACACCACTATAAATACATGAGTAACTTTTTGGATCTTTTTGTATTTTTTTTTAACGTACTTTTACTTTTTCTTGAGTATATATTTGAACAAAGAACGTTACTTTTACGCCGTTCCATTTGGCAAAGTGACGGTCGTGACGTAATTTTTTAAAAATCTTTTTTTATTACATGCGCGATCTATTTCTCTTCCTATTTTAAAGGCTGTATTTATTGTTTTATTTAGAATATTATTATTTAACATTTGAACATTGTTGTTTTATATTATGTTGTGTCTATTTTGAATTATTTGTGTTGCGCTGAATATTTCAAAAATAAATCCGGAGAAACTCAGTACTTGAGTCGTCTTTTTACTCTTAGAGTATTTTTATTTTATTTTTACTTCTACTTGAGTAATTATTATCTTACAGTAACAGTACTTTTACTTGAGTCATTTATTTGGCTTCTCTACCCACCTCTGCATATTATACAAGGACATTTTGGACAGTTGTTGAGAGTATGACGTCATACTACATAATGACATATCTGACACTGAGTCACTTTTTTGAAAACATGTACGTGTGTTTACAGCGGAGCAGGACGTCACATTAGCAGCAGCTAACCTGCTACTGGCCAGACTAGATACTCATTCTGAACAGTTTTAATGGTCTATTGACAGTTTGTGTTGAGGACATTCTTTGACATATGTGGAAAAATTTAAACTTAAATTTAAACGTTTTTGAGGACATACTACACTCGGAAACGACATATTTGGACAGCTCTGACGACATACTGTCACATTGACAACACACGTGTGTTTGCTGCGGAGCAGTGACGTCACGTTAGCATTAGCAGCTGTAACCTGAACACCTGTGGTCGGATGTGAACAGAGCGTCAACAGAGAATCTAAGAAATGTGTGGATCATTTTAAACAGCAGTTACCACGTTTGTTCACATGATTGTCCACATGTTAGTTCCCGCTGCTTCTCGTTTCTGTCTCTGCGCAGAAGAAGCTCCGCCTCCGACAAAGGAAGTGGAACATTCCAAATAGATCGACACAGAGGGGGGGAGTGGAATGTACCAAGTCACGGAAACTACATAAAGGCTTTTAAATCAGTGTGTGTTTGTGCAGGAGCAGCTCCACCCAGTGCTGGCCCTGAGTAATTTGGTGCCCTAGGCAAGATTTTAGTTGGAGCCCCCTTGCATCGCAGCAGTCAATTTCACAATCAACTTTCATACAATCACACAGAAACTGCATGTGTGTATTCAAGATTTTATTTCTTTGAGTAAAAAATATCACACCAAATAAAAACTAAAGAAAGAAACAAGTGATAAAATTAAAAAGTGTCACTGGGCTGTGCAGAGGTAGATGGGACAGCAGCACCTGTTGCTGTGTCACTGGGGGTGGTACTGAAATATTTTAAAAGTGCATCTGAAGAGAGAAGAGAAGTATATGTGACGACTGCATGTTACATTTTAATAAAAAAACAGATGCTTGGTGTGCTATACATGAGACTAATATAGACTAATAATGAAAATGTGATGAGATTCATTCAACTTTATTGTCATTGCAATGCAATTCAGTCTAACCAGAGTGCAAAAACCAGTAAAGTGCAGTGAAATGAATATATATGTATATATAGCCTATGAATGATATGGGAAAGCTAAGGTATGAAATATTAACAGTAATACACTTTAACTGCACTTTAACACTGATGTAAACTTTAACAAACATAAACTGTGACACATAAAACCAAAGGCTTACAACCACCCTATTACAAAGGGGATGGACAACTTAAAGCATTTTAACTGACATACAAGCAGGAAAGACACCTGTAAAATAACACCTGAACAGGCCTAATGTTAAGTTTCCAAACGTTCCTGATGAATTTAAGGTGGAGTAACATTAACACACGTCGACTCAGCTATTTATTGATTATTAAACAATGTTGCTATCGTCTGAAGTAAGCTAGCAAGCTAACACTCTGCTCCAACATCCAACAACGGTAACTACGATGCATTATTTAATAATCTTTGCTATGACTTTATGTCGCTGTGGGCTTATATAATATTTCGAAATAATAGTAATAATGGCACTGGTAAAAAAAAAAAAAAAGTATTTATAATTAAAAAAAAATAATATTTTTTTTATTTTATTTTTTTTTCCTCCGTTTTCGGCGCCCCTAGCATTTGCCTATACTGCCTATGCCCAGGGCCGGCTCTGATCTGGTGGTCTGTTCGGGGTGTACCCTGCCTTTCACCTCGTGTCAGCTGGGATTGGCTTCCACTCCCCTCATGTGGAGGATAAAGCAGTAGAAATAATTAATTAATTCAAGGAATGTCCATCTGTGTGTGCATGTCTGCCTATGGGTTGCTTTGATGTCATGGCAACAGTTGGTGTTGCTTTAAAAGGTCACTGTTCTTCTTCTAATAATTTCCAGCAGGCTGTGTCTCCCGAAAGGATCAATGCTGCCCCCACAGGGAAAAAAATTGCAAAAATTGCAGTCCAAAGTGCCAAAAGGATTGACGGGTATTAAGTTTTAAAAAAGAGAGAGAAAATTTTGAGAGAGATTTGAGATTTTAAATCAAGTTCCTTTTCTTAATTTTTTTTTTTTTTGAAATTTGCTGTTGGTGCAACCTAAGTTTGTGGCAGGTGGCGTGTGTGTGTGGTCAGGGTGCGTGGGGGCCCTTTTCCTGTGTGCCCAGGGACTGACTGGCTTATAAACCATCCCAGCTGAGTCCTTTAATGACTTTGAACAAAAAAAGGTTATTAATATTTATTTGTCCATCTATTTCTATGTACAGCACTTTGGCAACATTTGTATTTATTATCTTAATAGGACCTCCCAGTCATGTACCATGGTTTATGTTATTCACCTCTTGTCTGAAACAGCCAAACAACATTGGTTATTAGATGATGTCTTTATTGGGTTGCTGTGTGTTAGCATACTGAAGGTACAGTTCGATTAATTAGAATAGAGGTGTCAATAGAGGGCACATGTTCGAGAGCTCATGGGGGGGGGGGGGGGGGGGCTTTTTCTATCTGTGCCCAGGGTCCCACTGACTCACAATCTGTCCCCGATCTTACCAATTAAGAAACGATATATTACTTTTAAGTAAGATTTAGCTAACTTATTAAAACATCGCCGGTCTGAGAGGGCCCCCCTTACGTGTGGTGTACCCCAGGGCTCTGTATTAGGGCCCATCCTACTTTCTACATGCTGCCTTTGGGATTAATATTCCTAAAACATGGTGTATCTTTCCATTGTTTTACTGACAATGTGCAAATGTATCTACTACTGAAATGGGGGAAACAGGGACTCATGATGTCAGAACGTGGATGACAATGGCAAATAATACTTCATCAATGAACTGATATTAGGGGCTTGTGTTATTTTTAAGAAATTAATGATGTCAATTCTGTCTGCTGCCTTTCTATGTGGAATTTGCATGTTCTCCCCATGTGTACGTGGATTTCCTCCCACAGTCCATGCGGTGGTTAATTGGACACTCCATTCACTATAGGTGTGAATGTGAGAGTGTATGGTTGTGTCCAGGGTGTACCCCATCTTTTCGCCCTATGTCATCTATGATTCGTTCCAGCATCCCCACGGCCCTCATTTGGAGGAGAAAGCAGAAGACGAATGAACAAATGAACATTGAATATTTGGTTATTGATTCTCTACAGAGCTGGCCCAAGGTGTAAGCAAACCAGTAGCGTATTGACATATTATATCTTGAGATGTTTTACTTAACTTTACTTCTTACTCAAGTTTAGTATCTCCACAGTTAGGGTTTCATTTTGAATACAAAAGTACAAATTAATACTGGACCATTTTTGTTATTTTACTTTGGTGTTACATTGTGTATCAATAATAATGAAGCACAGGCTACTCCGAGGTGGTGGGAGGGGAGCCCCATAAGGCTTGGGCCGGCCCTGATCCTTAGACAAAATGGCAATATTCTTAAGAACTTGCCAATTTACCACATTGTTGAATACATCAAAAAGGGAAACGATGTAAGAAGGGATGTATTTAAGCCTGCCAGGTTTGAGCAATTATCAGGCGCACATAACTTGTTTGAGTCCATAGTGAAATATTTACTCTGCAGTTTTCAGTTGTATCTTAACTTATTTGTTCGACTACCCTGGAGAAATAATTGGTTTACGATGGATGCTGTGTCAAATCAAATGCAAACACTCAGCATGATCATTTTATCCTTTTCCTCAGTCAGCTGCTCTTTCGGGGGCCTGTCGACATAGAGACCTCTGCTCCAGATTGCACACCAAACCAACTTTGGACCAGGTGAGATAATAGGTTAGGTTAGTCTTTTCACTATCACTTTGATCATGATCTGTGCTGAATTGTGCATTTTTTTTAATTTAAGTAAATATTTGAAGTTTATTATTGGAACTGGTAAGTTTTCCTTACTGTAGACAACTGTACAGCTGATGATTTGATTCTTTCCTATTCTGTCTTATAACCACTAGGTGCCATCAGTGACATGGAGATGCAGAAGCACTATGATGACTTTTTTGGAGGCAAGTCATTCTGAAGATTGTGTAGTCCTGGTCTTCATTTAACCAGGACCACCACTTTCTCACCTGTGCATTTCCTTTAAGCTCTAAGAGAAAATACTTCAGCTGAAACTAGCTGTTCATGACACATTCTTTTTAAAATCATCACATAATTGTATTAGAGCTAAAGTTTTGTTGTGTCCAAACTGAATCCTCACGTGATTTAGATAAATAGCAGTTTTATGTAGAAACAAAATGAGGATTCTTACACAATCAGATAAGAGTTAATCCGTTAAGGATAAACATCCAGAATAATTAATGCTGCTACAACTTTTGCTGTTTAAACAATGAATCCAAGTGTTCCAAAGGTGGCTGTTCCCACCTTTAGTGGGAGATATAAGCACTATGAATGAATACATGTGATTATTTGGATTTTAGGAGGAGAAGAAAGAAGTGAAGGAAATGGAGGAAATGAACATAATGTTTTTTTTCTTGTATCCAGAGCCAGTAAAACGTCTCTTCGGCTGCATCGTCTTCATGGTTTCAATAAAGGACGCAGAGAATGCTGTGACAGACGTGAATAATGGGGGGTTCTACGCCGAGCTCTCACCTGTCACCGATTTCACTGAGGCTTGCTGTCGTCTGTATGAGATGGGGTGAGTAAGATGAGACCAATCATATACTGTATATGTTTATTCAACCAGGAAAAAGGGTATTACTGAGATGTAAAATGTCTTTCAGAAGTGTCTTGTCCACTAATTATATCTGAGAGACGCACATTATCGTCAGTGACCCCTTCAAAATTAAAGATGTCTCTCAACTGCTGCCTTCCAACTGTTCACTATAAAAGCTCCATTAAAAGGATTTGTGCTTATCAGGAGGACATTGAAAAAGAGCTGCATGAACTTTCATTTTCTTGCCTAATAGACCTGCAATAATTGATTGATTGATCATTCATTTATTACTAAATGAGTGACTGAGGAGGTGGCTGGGACCTTGAGAGACATCACTCCAGAGCAGGAGTCTCAAACTCCAATGACCTGGGGAGGCAATGAGTGTCTGCTCTGGTCAGGAGGGGTCAAGAGAAAAATAGGAACCTTCAGTAGGGGTGAGCAATATGAGTTTAACATCTCAATAACTAAATAAAAATTCATGGCACAATTCCAGAGAATTCCACAATATGTGTTTGGTTTTTTTTATTTGGAACTACATTTTAGTTTACAATAAAAACATGTGACAAAATGAATCGATAAATAACAAAAGCAGACTGAAATAGCTAATTATAATGATAATTGATCGGCGGGCCAGAAGAAATCGATTTAAGACAAAACTAGCTCTGCTCCAGAGATGGCGTGCGTTCAGGATGATTCTGAAGCACAAGCTATGAGTGCTGGGCCATTCCATCCCCAGTCTCCTATTTATGTAGTGACTGTTTCAAGTGTTTCCACTACTGTTTACACCAGTATGCTTAACTGTTTGCACGTACTCACACTCATTGTCTACCACTATATCATCCACATGAGGGTCGCAGGTGGCTGGAGCCAATCCCAGCTGCCATTTGTTTTGAAAGCAAAGTCCTAACAGAAGTGGCCTCAGTTGAACTGGGATTCGAACTGGTGACAATTTGCTCCCGACTGCCACCCAGTGACATGTAGGAGTATCACTCTACCCGTCACTGCATTGCTGGCACAGGCGCTGAACAATTACATGCAGACAGTGACTAAACAATGTTTTATTTTATTGCATTCTTCCCCATATATATATATATATTTGTTGTATTTGTTATGAATTTGGGGTCTGAAGTAGAAAATGTAAAAATAATGGGAGAAGAAAGACATTCAGGCTTTTAAAGGTTTGCTTTTCTCAGGTTATCAAATACAAATGGTGTACATTGTATTTTATGTCATATATTTATTTATAAAGTGCTTAATAGGCATAGATAGTCATAATATGTAATCATGGTGGTGGTGGTGGTGGTGGTGGAGGAGGAGTATTCCTACACCAGGTTGAAAGCTGTTATTTACATTATGCACACAAGTCCTATAAGTTGATACAACAACCTCCTACCCATGGTGGTTAAACTGAAATCATAACAGTGAGCAGGTGACTCCAGCATCTTCACTGTGGTCACAGTTGTGCACATCCCTTCCGATATGAGAGCACTGCAGCAGAGACTCCTCTGTGCCTATGCACTTCAGATTGTCCAGCAGGATTGCTCCTGTCCCTTGACCAAAGAAAGCCTCGTTCCAGACCTCTAAGACTTCGCCACAGCCCATCTGGCGACACACCACCTGAGCGTCACGCTGGTCCCACGCATCATCGCACACCGTTCCCCACGCAAAATTCAGGTACATCTCCACCCGACCCTCACATCGGCCCCGGCCACCCACCAGTCTCAGCATTCCTTGAGAAAAGAAAGAAAAGTCACATAAATTCACTGTGATTTTATATGAAATTGGCCGATTTTGTGTTTAATGAAGTGTGACGTATTTGGGCTATACCTTCACCAGTTGACCTCCCCATAGGTTGGCCATAGGTTATGACCTCAATCTTGCCAAAAGTAGCCGTGATGGGTGATATAGGAGTTGTGCTTTCACTCTCTAAGGGGAGCAGGGAGAAAAGCAGTGATCCTTTAGTGCCCTGAGCATACTCAGGAAATACCAGGAAACATCGCAGAGGCATTAGCCAGGCTCTTTTATAATTATCCTGCTGATCAATATAGGAAGGCTTTTACTTGGTTCCCTTAAGGAGAGAGTGCACTTTGCAAGGGCTCATGATTTGGTAATGGTTTTGTAATGCAATGCTAATAGCACTACTTGTCCCACACATGTTACATGCCATTTGCCCATACAAAGTACCTGCTGAAGGCATGTGATGCTATGACTTAGCGTCTCAACCTCATGTGACGCCGATCACGTGACACGCGGCAGCGTCTGTAAGCCAGATTCCGTCACCAGCGGGAGACTGGGGAAGTGAGCAGACACACCAATGTGGTGGTAGACCTCCAATCTCAGCTAAGCGAGCTATTTAAACGAAGGCGTATGCTGTCTTTCTCGTTTTTTTGCATTATTTTACTTTGACTCGTGTCAGTGTTTGATTTTCCATGTAAATATCAACAGGGAAAATAAAGAACATCCTCTCATTGCAAACCTCTGCTGCATCGTCCTTGGCTAAAACAGGCCTCCTGTCGCTGCACCTCTCCACCTTGAGGTGCAGATTAAAACACATTTACTGCACATTTACGCCTTTAGTCATGTTTTGCAAATGGACAGCTCAGCAGGGAGCTGGCATAGATGACTGACAACTGCAAAGGTAGCTTTATTAGATCAGAGGCTGGCGTTGCATTTAAGTCTTACCTTCACAGATAACACCAGCATCCTCAGGATGTCCACAGTTGTGTAGACCCCACCCTGGGAAGTCGCAGTCCGTTATCGCCCTTTCATTGCCCCTGCAATCCACATTGTCCATCAAGATTTGTCCAGTACCTTGGCCAAAGACTGGACCGGGCATGGCTGCTATAGCTTTTCCACAGCCAAGCTGTCTACACACGACCTTGGCGTTGAGTATATTCCAGTTATCATCGCACACTGTCCTCCACTCATTTTTGTATTGGACCTCTACACGACCCATACAGCGATGGTCTCCGTTCATTAAACGAACAGGTGGTGAAGCTGTCGGAATAAATTGATTAAAACACCACTGCAGTATTTCTATATAATATATACACAGGTTAACAGGTTTTAATTTATAGTCTGTAGTTTTGTAGGTACTGGTACCTGATTTGGTGGTTCTGGTTACAGACTTTGTGGTTGGTGACGTGGTAATTGAAGTACTTTCTGTTGCTAGAGGAAAGATGTCACACATGACAACATTACTTGGCAACTCACAGTATCTGTTTATGATGACAATGGAGCTGCTCCACCACCGTGTTTTGTGGGCATTGTGATACAACACAGCTAAAGACAATCGAGGTTTCATGGTCATTTGGCTAAACTACACATCATTTCTTAAAAAAATAAATAAAATATATATATATATACAGTGGAAGAAGATGAAGATTCAATGGAGGAAATGATTAGTTTGATGATGTTTTGCTTGTGCAGTTAGATGTGTGCTGTACTGTGTGGTCGTTTACCTTCAGTGGTATATGTTTCTGTATATGTCTGGTATTCAGTGGAAACAGGATCCTCCGGAGTGCTGAAGCCTCAAGTGGACAGAAATGAAAATGAGCACATTTTATATCTACATCAGAACTTCTGTCATTTTTATCTGAGAGAAGTCTTGAAATTTTTGAATACACTTTAATGGTTATTTTATTGACTTTAACCCCCAACACAGACATTTACTGTTGCTTGAAATTAAATTGAGATTACTCCCTCTGTCTTTGGGGATCCCTTGAATTGAATTTTCCCTTCCTACCGCCATGAAATTGACATTTGTGGTTTTCAGCGCAGAAACTAGTGGCGTGGCACATTTGTGATGATAATAATGATGTCGATTTACAATGCAGTGACAATGAGATCAGCGTACCATGGCAGGTGACTCCAGCGTCCTCGTGATGGCCACAGTTGTGAACCTCCCAGCCTCCGCTGTCGCATGTGCTCAGCTCCCACTCATTTCCCTTGCAATCAACATTGTCCAGGTATATCGGGCCGGTCCCTCGTTTAAAGTAGGCGTTGGTGTGTGCAGAGATGGCATCGCCGCATCCCAGCTGTTTGCAAACCACCATGGCATTTTGGAGGCTCCAAATATCGTCACACACTGTTCCCCATTTTCTACGGTAGTAGATTTCTACTCGGCCCTCGCAGGCATGTTTTCCATCCACCAGTCTGATGCTGCCATCACCTACACCGAGAGCAAGTCAGATTTTCAAAAGTTTTGAAATGTAGTTATTGTTATCAAAATAATGGATGATTCATTTAGTAATCTGTTTGAGTGTTTTTTTTGTTGTCTTTTTTCGACTATTATCCCCAGCTTCTTACATATATATGTAAGAAGCTGGGGATAATATATATAATATACATAAATATGTTCTGGTTTCTTTGCTTCATGTAACAAAGAAATCATTAAAAACTGAACAATTTTGGTTTGTCGACAAAACAAAACATTCAAGAACATCGTCATTTCAAACATTTTTCAACATTTTCTGACATTATAAGGACCAAACATGTACTCAGACGATAATGAAAATAGTTGTTTGTTGCATCGCTAAGGTTTTGACTTGGACACTATGGAACAGTAACTGATAGGATTTGTGTGTGAACGGAAGTGTAAATGAAGACGTTAATACAGATAATGGAGAAGGGTGTGGGCCTGTACAGTACGTACTTGGGCTCAGAAAACATCTGACATGTCATTAGACACAGATATTGTCACTGTATGCCTTGGCTTACACAGCACACCCTCAAAAGAAACTCTTAGGTGTTCAATCCTTAGTCTGGAATTTGCATTCCCAGTGGATTTCATGAGGACGCACATAAAAAAAAATCACTTGTAAACTAAATTTAAAAGAAAAACAATAGTGTGAACCCAATAAAGTTGGATTGGATTGGATAATTTCAAAATATAAGTGGTTGTTTTAATATGCAACAATAAAAAAAACATATTTATGATGCAAAATTAATCTATTCATTTAAAAATAAAAACATATAGAAATGACTCGTTTCAACTTGATATTGCTTGGAGGGCCACATGAAATCGATTGGAGGGCCACATGTGGCCCCCGGGCCGCCACTTTGAGACCCCTGACTTAAACTGACAAGTCTTTTTTGTTCAGTGGCTAAAATGTGTTATTCCTTGTGTTCCATGTTTTTGGTACACTCAACTGTGTGAACTATCTCTTTTAAAAGAGTTTATTTGTTTGCATTTTGTAAAACACAAAATGCATGCTGTGGTTGGCTGGTAATTTGGACTACTGTATATGCTATATAACATATATATAAATACAGTACTGTGCAAACGTTTTAGGCACCACCAGCTCTGTTGTTTTTTCTGTCTGTCAAATTCTATGATCATTGGAATTTGACTTAAAGCAGGTCTCATATATTCGCGAGCTGTCAATGAGTTTAACTCATGCAACATGTGTATGTAATGCTTAAGCGTAATAGATGTTTTTTTACAGAAGATATTTCTTTAAATGAAATAGTAGGACAAACACAGGATTTACCAGTAACATTAATTAAGGTTCCACTCCAGTATTAACAGAGCTGTGTTATTGTTCAAGTGTAAGGCTAGATCACGCTAAATACTAAAGACACCTGTAGAGGATGATTTTTTATTTATTTTTTTTAAACAACAAAAAACTGCATACATATTTTCTGGATGTGTTCCAGTAAAGGGAAATTGAAATAATGATCCTCTATTTTCGTTATAGCATTGCTAAAACAACAAATCTAATGCTGGCCTAAAACTTTTGCACATATATATATCTATATATATGTATATATATGTGTGTATATGTATATATATGTGTGTATATGTATAGTATATAAAAATAAAAATAAAATAGTATAAAAAATGTATAGATGTAGAGGACGCCAGCATAGAGGTCAAGGAGATAGGAGCTTATTTAGCCTTGTAGTCATTGTTGTTACAGGTGGATCTTGGTGTATTTGCCTAGATAGATGTGAAAGTAGGGGCCACTCACGTAAAGAGCTCTGAGACGTCGGGGAAGTGTAATTGCCAAAGCCTCTTCCAGCCATATTCTTTGGTTCTGGCAGCAAAATAAAAAAAAAGAAGAAGCAATAACTCAAATGACATGAGATAAAATGGGAATGGAAAGCAGAACCACACCTACTTCAGCAACAACAAGATCGTATAAAGGCCCTTACCTTTGCAGGTAACGCTCACATCCTCAAAGTGGTAACAGTTGTGGTTGCCCCAGCCAATATTTCTGCACTCACTGAGGGCCATTTCATTCCCGTTGCATTTCACGTTATCCAACAGGATGGAGCCTTTGCCTTGTCCGAAACTCTTACCATGCACTGCCATTCCGCAGTGCAGCTGCTGACATACCACTTTAGCATTCACAATGTCCCACTCATCGTCACATACTGTGCCCCACTGGCCATTGTAAAGCACCTCCAGTCTTCCCTGACACCTGCTGTCTCCGTTCACCAGTCGTACTTTGGAGGGAAGAAAGAAGCATACAGTATCAATCAGATCTTCTCTCTTTCAGATTCATTTTCAGATTCACTCCACACAACTGACTCTGAGTGTGGTGATGAGGTTGTGCCTGTTAACCCTTTAACACAGGGGTGTCAAACATACGGCCCACAGGCCAGAACTGGCCCGACCAGAGGGTCCGATCCGACACGCAGGATGAAATTGTGAATCTAATCATAATGTGATATACTATACTTTACAGTTCCAGATACCTGTGACTAAATGTTTTGTGCCTTTGTAGATCCACTGTGATCTATAAGTGTAAACGGTTAACTTAATATTGTTGAAAGTGCACATACTTTTCATCTTATTTCCAGTTGTTCATCATATGTAAAAAGATGCTTCATTAAATGTAAAACAAAGGGACAGATTTAGTTGTTTATAGGTTATTATACTATTATTTTACTGGTCCGGCCGACTTGAGTTTGACACCCCCGCTTTAACACCTAAGCCTCAAAATGTTTGTCTTGACTTTTTTCCTTATTTTAACCATAAAAGAGCTTTTTAACTTTCAATATCTGGCAGTTATTTACAATTTACTGCATGTTAAAATGGTGTATTAACAATATTTAGTTTTATTTAGGAAAAAAGCACAAGAACACCAGATTTTGCACATTAAATTTGTAATTTGAATGGTATAACACATTTAAAATAACATTTGATTGAGTCTTTGTCTCAATGTCCAAAAACAGGCCAAAAAGTATGTGCAAAGTATGCACAGGCGTTTTTCCAACTCTCTCCTCTCTGGTGACAAAGACGCTGATTCTCCAGCTTCCTGCAACAGTGCAAGTGAAATGACCGTAATAACCACACCAATGACTTGCAACTTCTCAGCTTTCGGGAACCATTGTTTAATGTTTCCGATAGCACAAACCGTCGCGTAATTACGGTAATGCAAAGTGCTTTTGTGTCGTCTGCGATACGCTCAGTGTTTAAGGGTTTTAAAGGATTCTTCGTGCTGATGTTGGGTTTAATATTGTGACATTTTACGCGTGAGTATCCAGTGTCAGCTGCTCAGAATACAGTCCTAACATTTCACACATTGCACTCGTACATTGTTGTTTATCTTGACGGGATAATTGCACACTTTGTTGTGAAGTTCAACTTTTCAAATATTAATTAAAGTGGACTGATTATTAAATGATTGATCCTTGTGTCGTGTGCTGATGACGTGATTTATTCATTTTTGATTTATTCGGGTGTGGACCTCGGAGGATTTTCAGATTTCAAAGTGGGCCCCTGCACTCTTAAGTGCACAATAGTTTTCCATGCGTGAGAGGGGGGTTTTTGGAAATGGAGAAAGTGGGAACGTGGCCTTGTTTTAAGAGCCCCAGGCACTGATCTGTTCTCTGTACTCTCCTTTACTGACACACAGCCTGCCACTGATATGTTACCATCGTGTGACCTGGATGCAGATTTAGTTTAAAGTGTACATATAGGTGTCAGGACATTATGCCGGCGGCTGTGTGGCGTATTCCTACCTTGATATTGCGTACCAGTTGAGGTTTGCTCGTCATAATCTGAAACAGAAGGGAGGGGATGAAATGGAGGATCTTGGTGTTCCATAGGTACTATATACACTATGTACTGTATTTCCCTGTAACCCTAGACACTGAAGACTGAATCCACAACAGGAGGCGTGGTAAGACTATTCTCTGCAACATTTATTGGATTAGTGCAATGCATTCTTATCAATCAATCAATCAATCAATCAATCAATATCTGTTAAGCGCTTAAGGCTAGAATTGATCATACATCCTGATAATAAGTGAATAAGTAGACATAAACCAAAGTAAAACTGAGGATAAGACTAGCATACAAATAAATAAATGAATAAAAGGTAAATGACAGAAGGATTGAAAGAAATATGATGAACACATAGAGATTCAACTAAAAAGAGACTTTTTATATGGCTTTCATTTAAGTATGTAAAGGGATTTTGGTTCATGACCCAAGTACCTTCAAAAATTGGTTATTTCCTTTTAACAATTTAAAATGACAGTTTTCTTTTCAAACATTATTTGTTTATATATGTGAGTTTTTGCACAAATGACCAAATTGGCTCTGCGTCATACATATCAGGTTTCAACCTGACCCACATCGCCCTGAGAAGTTTCTGGGCCTGTATAGAGAATGTTCTGATGCCTGAAGACTAATATCTCAGGTATCAACTACTTACAAAGACATTGTATTTGTCTTTTCTTTTTTTTTGTTAGCCATCACATCCAGCGTAGGTCATTTCACAGACTTGTCCCTTTTGTTTGGGACAGCGAAACATGTTCACTGTATTCACAGAAAAACTACCTATTTTAGCTCCCGGGCTTGTTCTTACACCTGTTCACTGTGTGTCCCGCAGCTTGTGCTCTGGTTTATGTTGTGGGAAGACACAGTTCCTATTCTAAGAAGAAACAGAGGAGTCAACTTACTGTATGAAGCTCGTTTGTTTATCTTCACGTCTCCTGAAATGAGAATACAGAAGATGTCAGTGAGGCACATGCTGTGTTTTAAGAGGCAGAGCCAATCATTTGATGTCGACGTAATTGAATAGAACGTTTCGTTGGTTGGGATTGATCCATGCTCTGTTTGAAGTAAGTGCAGGGCTTTTAGCCAAGTATCGGTGGTAAGCACAGGCCAGATAGTGACTGTGGACAGAAAAGCACTATTCCACAGGGAGTTCCATCCCAGATACACCCAGTTCTTGAGTGTTATTAATGTGTCAAACGTGTGGCCATGCACTGACACACAAGAGGTCATATCATATGTCACTTAACAGCAAGCAAAAAAAAAAAAATCTTTCCCATGAAACTGACTTTTAAAATATGCTGCTTCTCAAAACAAATTCAGCAAATATACTGGGATATGAAAGAAAATGTAAAACAAAACAAAAGGATGAGGTATTTGTTTAATGTCAAATTGTAAATAATAGCTCTTCATAAAGCTTGAGAATCGCTTCCAGTCTTTCTTTTTTTTTGGTCGTGAGCCAATGTATGAAAAATGACCTTGGGAACTTTCCATAAATAAATTTCATTTTGTTCCCGTTTTCACGTGATATACAGTAGCAGCTGGAGATGAAACATTTGTTTCTCTCACTTCAAAAAAAACTGACTTCACAGTGGAACAGAAGGTAAAAACTGATTTTTAGGGGCTCGTCCAATAAAATCAAATCTACATATATATCACAATGAGATTTTGAGAAACACACTATCACGCACCAAGGTCCACAGAGAAAATCTTGTGGGGACACAGGAGATTGTTTGGTATACATTTGTGACAAATAGGATAATGTGAACACAGAATGTCAAACACGGAAGTAGGCAGCAGTGTGCCGAGATGTAAAATCGACTACTTCCTCTATGGACTATGGTGTGGAGAGTGAGGTGTTGTGTTTCTTGCCAGAAAAGGCCTTTGAATGGCAAGTATCTGGATTCTAGGTGGGTCTAAAGAAATCATCAAGGTCACAATACCTCATACAACCACATGTAAGACACACACGCACCGAATCGTAGCAGCACACCGATGACCACCAAGATCAGGGTTCCCAGCAGAGACACCAGGAGCCAGACGGCCGGGTTCCAGCACCGACACTCGCTCTCCACCACACGCTGGCTCCTCATGGCTGCCTGACTGACCATACACCTGGAAAAACACACACACACACACACACACACACGTTCATGCAGTTGTCCCTCATCGGGCTTCCTAAAACTCTAAACTGTGTGAACACACATCTAAGTGGACTAGATGACAGTGTGATAGAGCTACAATTCAACAAAGCAATTACTATTTTTGTCCTGCCTCCGCCTCGTCTAATTATAGTGTTGGACTGATGGAGCCTGCAGTCACGCTTTGGGAAATGTGACTATAATAACAAAATAGTGTCCTGTACATCATTCCAGATGCACTTTTTGGAGGGAATTGGTTCTATGACACTCTTGCCAGGGTTCGAGACCCGGTCAGAACGAGGGTCTTTCTGCATGGGGTTTTCTCCGGGTTCTCCGGCTTCGTCCCACAGTCCAAAAACATGCAGATTTGGGGATAAGGTCAATTGGACACCCTCATGTGGAGGATAAAGCGGTAAAAAAATGGATGGATAGATGGTTCTATGTCTCAGTCATACCCAACCAGGATGTCCACGTGGGCCCCATAAAGGTAATATTTGGGCTGAAAACATGGGTCACAAGTGGGTTTGCCCCAGTTAAAGCCCATGCCCACTTAGTTTCCCTTCCAAGTTACCTGGGTGCTAAGTGGGCAAATGATGCAGGTCCTATGTGGTTTCAGGAACATGGGTTCCACACAGGTGGAAACCACAGACAAACCCGCATGACACGCATATTGTCAGCCCGAATATGGGGTGTGATTGGGCTCACAATCAACAGCTTTTAGCAGTGCTGTCGCTAAATACATCAGAAATGTAGAGATTAACATACGTTTCGTGAATTTTTTTATATCGTTTTGAACAGATCTACAGTTCGACATTGTCCGGGTTCATTCCTGTGTCGGACATCGCACTCATGACTCTTCCGGTGACGACGCTAGGTACTATCCAAGTAGAGCCGAGCCTACAACTGTGTAATGGAAATGGAGTATGTGAGTATTTCTATTCCCTCCAATTAGATGTTAGGCCATCTGAGTGTACCTCCCTTAAACCTGCTGTGCAGAGAGGTACCATTTTTCACATGTTTGGTGAAACGCAGCCAGAATCCCAGAAATGAAATTTAAAAAAACACCACCAGGAACAGGGCTTAACGTTATATAATGTTTGTTTGCACAAAATGGCCGCCATGCACCAGCCTGGCAGCAGATAACGGAGACAGCGACAAGATGATCTGGGTGGGGTCTATTACATTGACAGGTACGAGCCGAGGATGGTTAATGTCCGAGCTGGCCAGCATCATCAACAGCTGGGGGAGGCTTGTGTTACCGACAGAGGCAGACACCTGCTCTGTGGATTTCAAGGGGATTTTCCCCGCACACAGAGAATATTAGGACTCACAGTCAATCACTCAATAATCAGTGATAGATAGTGCTACGGCCGACGGTGAATACCCTCCATTCTCCACAACTGAAAAACAGGGATGAATATATTCCCAAAAGATTATGAAACTTCCATGGGGGGCGAAATTAGGACGACTCAATTCCACAGTTCAATTATTAGGTTTGTCCCCAGAAATGAATCGAATTGCGTGTTACTGAGCATGTTGTTCGGCCTCAGGTTGTTTGTCTCTTGGCACCCGCAGAATTCCCCCTGACCTTACATAGGAATGTGTATTAGCTGAGGATGAGGGGAGAATTTGATATTGGCCCCTCGAGATAGTGGACATTCCGAGCCCGGGGGGCACAAAAAGACATTTCTGCTTTCTGTGGTCCCCATTGTCAGACATAAATGCTGCTTCCTGCAATCTGTCACTAGAATCCTCCAAAACGCTTAGGCACTTGATGACACTGCCGGGGCGCCTCTTGTCTCCTTGGAGAACAGGAGGCAGGAGAGATGGACGGTGGATGGGGTGTTAAAAAATCTTCGGCCACTGTATAGTGTATTTAATTATCACTCTGTGGCAGATTGTGCCAATGCAACACTTAAACAACGACAACAGGTCCCGTTCATATTCACTGTCGCATTGTCTCGGTGGTTTCACAGGGAAGTCATTGTACGTCCAACTGGGAGGTGGGGATTCTGACACCAGCACAACACTCAGGAACCACGGCCACCTCATTTGCGGGCTGCACCAACATACCCCTTAGAATTCTGGGACAAATGGCTCAGTTATGAGGGATGAAAAATAATCTAGTCCCCAATGTTATGGTTTTCAATACTCCATTCATAGAAGGATGTAGCACAGATCCGCTGGGGAATAATGTTGCCTTTTGTGTCGGGGCTCTGCTTCCACTCCCTCCTCACTTTGCCGCACTGAGAATTAGCTGAAAGATCTCAGTCCCCACAAAAATACACAATAATGTCTGCGTGAGACCAGAAAATAACACTTTCAGTCTGTCTAGCAGTTTGTTTGCCACTTTTTTTTACATAAACATGTGAAATGAGCATTGACAGATAAAATGTTAGTGTTGTACATACATTTTCCACTATATATCATGTATAACAAATTATTTAAGATGGGTCAAACTTTCATATTGAACTTGTGAACAACTTTTCATTAAATCAACCTTTTCATATTGTGACAAAGAAAACCATTCATGTTCAGGTAAAAATATAAAAATGTAAATTTATAAAAAAATAAAAAGCCACCAAAGTTAAATATATATAGCAAATAAGTGAGCCACATCTCTCATAATATCTAAACTAAAATACATACCTGTTGTAAAAGTGATTCTCTTCAGTCTTTTTCTTTTGTAAAGTTTTGCTTAAAATGTCCTCAGAGCGTTAACAGCACACAGCTTAATTCCACAAGTCACGCAAGAAGCACAGAGGCAGGGTATCTCGGTCGTCCAGCACTTCTGTCACTTCTTACTTCTTTCATCTCCTTCGCCCTGCTGGACTATAAGTACCTGGTTTTCGGTGACAGGGATTACGTAAAAACATGAAATAGCACAGCTATGTAGGGTATTATTTTTAACGCCATGTGCCTGTCTATAGTCAAAAGAAGCAGGAGGGGCCAGGAGAAGAAAAACAAAAGACAGAGACAATGAAAGCTAACCCCCTCACTGCTACACCTCCATCTCCAGTGTCAGGCTGTGCTCACTGAAGGTGCAGTCCTGCTCATCCCTACAGTGCACAATCTCACCGAGGAGGACAAGGCTGTGGCGTAGGTGTGTGTGTATCTCAGTGAGGACTCATCATAGACATATTGTATTCTGTGGCCCCTTACCATAACCTTAACCATCACAAAAAAGAAAGTGCTTAACCCTAACCTAAACCCGACTCTCACCCTAATACTAAAGCCAGGTCTTAACACCCTGAAAAAGACCTTTACAGTAGTGGGACATAGACAAAATGTCCCCACAAGGACAAAATGTGTTTGTACAATTTTGTTACAGTGTGTTTGTGTGTGTGTGTGTGTGTGTGTGTGTGTGTGTGAGAGAGAGAGAGAGAGAGAGAGAGACACTTTCCCACACCATAGAGCAAACGCCAGGCACAGTTGATTGAGGGTTTTATAATCCTGTATGTATTTGTGCTATAACTTTGCACTTTTGTATTCAAAGTGAACCAGTAAACAAGTAACAAGTAAACCAGTTTAATAACTTTAACCGAATAACTTAACACCCTTAGATATCTAAAGGTATTTCGATTCATTTCATATGTTAAAAAAAAAAAAAAAAAGTTCTCTCCAAACACTGTTGCCTCGGGCCAGCTCTGGACTGCAGACTAAAATGACCCAAATCTTTTTAATTTGGATTTAGGTCACTTTGAAATGTGATCCAGAGAATGAGCAAGGTCAGGTACCAGGTGACTTCATAGCATATGAGCCAAATATCAGTTTTAGGTCACTTAGGCCTTGTTTAGACTGCAGCCCCAATCTGATTTGTAAGCATATCGTCCATATTCCTGACTAACTGTTCACATTATATATTGCAAGTGATCAGCTCTAGTCTTCCACGTGGATTTCTATAGTTACAGGTCACGATGCAGAAATACCAGTAGTCTAAACTAAATAAAAAATGATCAGAATCACATGTGAAACCACCTCCGTAGATCTAATGTGTTGTTTTTTTTTATCAGATACAATCTGGATATGCTTAAAATCCAATTTGGGCTGCATTGGACTGCCTCATAAACTTAGTTCATATCACTGAGCTAAAGTGATTCATACTTTTGTTTGGTGTGAACACGGACACCTGATCATACTGATCATGTTCGATGACTCACGTCCTCGACAACAAGTGCTTTACATCTGAACTTGACGGCTCTTGCAACTTGCACACAAACAGCCTTTCTGCATTGGCCATCATTAACGACAAAAAACAGCTACATGTGATATTGCTTGGTATAGAATTAGGAGATTAGTAAGGTACAGAGAATAGGTCAGTGATGTCAACACAAAAAGCCACATGGATCCTGATATGACCATTCTCATTCATATTGCATGGCTACATATTAGATATGGATCTGATCTAGGACCACATATTAAAGTGACGCAGGTCTGATGTGATGCCCCTGGTGATACTTGAGTAGGTTTTTTGTGTACTTGTACTTTTTTAAGTCGTTTTTACTGAAGTTTGTTTTTTTGGAAGTACTGTACTGTACACTACATTTTAAATCACATCTATTACTGAATATAAAAAATGAATAAATAAAATTCACGCACTGGAAACTTTGGCAGTGAATGATGAGGACAGGTGAATGAATGATGACAGGTGAATGAATGATGACATGTGAGTGAATGATGAGGAAAGGTGAATGAATGATGACAGGTGAATGATGAGGACAGGTGAATGAATGATGACAGGTGAACGAATGATGAGGACAGGTAAATGAATGATGAGGACAGATGAATGAATGATGAGGACAGGTAAATGATGAGGACAGGTGAATGAATGATGAGGACAGGTAAATGAATGATGAGGACAGATGAATGAATGATGACAGGTGAATGATGAGGACAGGTGAATGAATGATGACAGGTGAATGAATGATGAGGACAGATGAATGAATGATGACAGGTGAATGAATGATGAGGACAGGTAAATGAATGATGAGGACAGATGAATGAATGATGACAGGTGAATGATGAGGACAGGTGAATGAATGATGAGGACAGATGAATGAATGATGACAGGTGAATGATGAGGACAGGTGAATGAATGATGAGGACAGGTGAATGATGACGACAGATGAATGAATGATGACAGGTGAATGATGAGGACACGTAAAAGAATGATGAGGACAGATGAATGAATGATGCCAGGTGAATGAAGGATGAGGACAGGTGAATGAAGGATGAGGACAGGTGAATTGGCATCAATTAAGGTCCATGAGTGAGTGAGTGAGTGAGTTAAAGCATTTGTGACCTTTGACCCATTTTGACTGACACATTATGTGTTTATATATTTTATTTTGTCACCACTTTAATTTGTAAAGGTTTATCTTTAAAAATGAATTTGTGTCCCCTTGTCCTTTTAGCATGACACATGAAAGAACCCCAACCTTGTTCAAAAAGTAACTAAGTAACTTTGAGTACATCTTTAGACCAGTACTTTTACTTGTACTTAGAATAGTGGTACTTTTACTTGAGTGTAATATTTCAGGACTCTTTCCACCTCTGCAGATGCAGCAGCAGGAGCTAGGATTTTTATTTATTCATTTATTTTACATTGCTGCATTTTCTTTCCCTGACTGTCTGGTTCTGCCGCTTTCCAACAGTGTGACACACATAAACAGATAGGGATGGAAATGAGAGAAGGAGCAGCCCAAGGACACCCTGATAAGAGAGAGCAGTATGCTGAATCTCTCTCTTTCTGTCTGTCTCTCTTCAAGCCTCACAATGAACACTGACCACTCAAGATGCTCTCAACTGATACACATTGCACTAAAAATGAGGGGAAAAAATAAAGAAATATACAGAGTAAGGTTCAGGCTAAATGTTTACTCTATGCTTCAAGGAAATACAAGGAGAAAAATTGAGAGGGAGGGGAGAAGTCTTATTTCCAAAAATGTTGAGTAAACGTCCAAATGCCACCCTGTGGATGGACATGGTATGCTTTACCTCTTTGATGATTTTTTGGCAATGTGAAATGGTATGTACATACCACTGGGGATTTATACTTTTCAATGTTGTTAGTGTTGCCAGACAATGATATCCCGGGGAGAGGTTCCTCAAGGTCAAAGGAGTCATTTAAAATTTGCATTGATGACTTTATTTTTTTTATGTAAGCTTTCCTAACGGGCTGTGTTTTAAATCATAACATAATTTCTTACTACTTTTTACTACTTACATCACAATGCCCCACTGTTCAATAATCTATTTTCCCGTCTTTTATACTACTTTTGAACATCGTGTGTGCTGAAGCTGGGAGAGCTTGACTTGGTAAACTTGTTTTCAATCTTCCACTGTGTCCTGTCTGCTCTTCCCTCTTTCCTGTTGTACTTATACATTTATGTTTTCAGTGTACTGTGATATATATATATGTGTATATATATATATATATATATATATATATATATACATATATATATGTGTATATATATGTATATTTACATATATATTATATAAAAAAAACTGCTGCCATTTGACATCATAGTAGATGATACTATTCACACCAGTGTTTTTTTGTTTTTTTGTGACTGACAAAAAAAAACGTTGCGAAAGTTATTCAGTGATTAGTCCTGAGAGTGGCTATTACATTGGGCACTGTTTCTCACGTACATACATGTGTATTAAAGTGTTCCTCTATGAATACAGATTAATAGAGCCATTTTTGGTTTGTGTGTGTTTGTTTACATTACATGTAATACCTGGAAGCCACAGTAGGAGGCGCTCGGTACTGTGGGGTGCAGGAAATTAGTAAATAAAATAGCAGGTAATTACTCTGCAGGTGTGCTGCTTACTGTCGCCGGCGTCCTCGTCGTCATTTTGGTGTAGCAATTTGTTTGGAATTTGCATTCAAGTTACAAACAACAACTACCAAGTACCGGTACAGCAGCCCCTCAGTGGCTTAGGTTCGTTTTGTTGTTTTTATTTTGATAAAATCAAGTCAGTATAGACATTATTTTCCAAATGTCATAAAATGATTCTGCTGTATTAACCTTCAAAATATGATACTCTGGAAGATTGCATACACATGTCATAATTATGATGTTCTATCTCCAAAGGATGACTTCTTATCTCATAATAATGACTCACTTTCTCATAATAATGACTTACTTTCTCATAATTAAAGTTGCTCGCAATTAAACCTTGGGTATGCAACAGGCTTCCATAGTATCCATAATATCTTTGACATCCAGAGAAGTATGTACGTCATAATTATAATTTAGTATCTCATAATTACTTAATTTCTCATAATTGCGACTCATTATCTCATATATGACTCAAATATGAGATGTTAAGTCTTACAATTATGACTTGTATAGTAAGTATGTCATACTTAAGACTTGGGTGTGCACTCTGGTGGAAACAGGCTTACATATGGTACAGCACTACATGAATGTAACATTACAAAAAACAAATGAAAACATGAAATAAAATATGTTGTCCCTTATCTCAATATTGATCAGAACAATAGCTTGTGACTAATATGTTGGCCATAATTTCAAAACCCCACACTGAGCTTACAAATAAATATACATATAAATAAAATTGTAATAAAAGAAATAATTTATTATGAGACTTTGTTAATATAGTTTAACCATAAAACAAATGATATACTGTATGTTTCTCACCTGAAAATCTCCAAAGGTAATTTTTAGTAAGCAATACATTTGTGGAGAAAAGACGTTAGGCGAATGTGTTTCAAATATGTATTTAATTTGCATCAGAAAATATGCATGAATTACCTACAGATCTGGATGTCAACATTTATTAATTGAACCCTTATGGAACAGACTAATGGAGCACTTCCAATCTATAACCACTAGTAGGCGCCTGTCTCACACAAAAAGTTGATTCAGCTATGTTGGACTCGAGGATTATGTTGCTTTCACGGACTGGCGGTGGTATTGAAAATACTGTTGGTGGTATTAAAATCAGTATTGAAATTAATACAAATCAATTAATTTGTTGGCTGAATGCAACAAACAAACGTCGAAGCTATATAGTTAAAGGGCAGAGGAAATTATAAATAGAACGAGTAATATGAATAATAGGGACCCACACGAGTCGTAACTCCGAGGACGCAGGGCGCGTGAACGCACCACAGCTCCTGTACTGGTCAGCAGATTGACGGCGGACGCAGCCTGTCGTGTTTGAGACGCTGCTACACTGACACATAAACAAGCTGCCAGCTTGGTTCTGTGGACCTTTGACAACAAACATTATCCCTGTCCACAGTGGTAAATCACCAATTTTAACGTGGACTAGAAGCTAAGTTTGAGGAGCAGGATTCCATTGATGAAAAGTAAAATGTAATAGTCGAGCCCACTGAGAGGTGAGTTTGGTGCAAGTTTCAGCTACTATAAACTTAACGGGAAGCTAACGCTGGCTAACAAGACGTAATTAGCGAGTCAGGGTTTGCTTTATCAACTGCGCCGCTAAGTGTAGCGTCACCTAATTGACTGTATAACAGTCCGTTAATGTTAACTGTTAAATTAGCCATTTACTGAAGACTGTAACATGAACCGTATCCCAGCGTCCATGTGCTGAGAGTCCAGGCTACAAGAACACGCTAACGGTGCAGCTCTGTATATTAAGTTCACCTGTTGTATCCTCAGCTCGAGGTTAGCAGTCATGTTAATGTGTACCATTTTGTGTATCAAAGAGTCAAATTGTATTCTGATTACTTTGATTTATAAGTCTTGGAACAGGCGTGTAAATGTGCACTAAATGAGCAACTCCAAACTAAAACAAAATAATAAGATAAACACAATTTAAATATCTCAATATATGTGAAGCTATATCTGTATCATATCTTGCCTTGTGATCAGTGAAGCAGCTGTTTAGTTCGCTTATGCCTTGGGCCGGCTCTGATAATAATACCTTATTACATTAATTGTTTTTGCCTGTTTGCTTTGTTGAAAAGGTGTAACAAGTAGTCTAAAAACTAAACTTGGGAAAAATGAACTTTAGATTTAAATATTGAATCCCTGTAAAGCAAATAGATAGATTCTCTCAGTATATAGTTAGAAAATAGTGGCTGAGAACGTGTAAAAAAAAATTGCAACTGTGGAGTGAAGATGAAAACGGTTTCACTCTAAAATATAATTTGATCTGACCGTGGAAGGTTATTCCGGAGCTGAGGAGCCAGTTCTCCAGAGGTTCAATCTCCCTTAGTCTTAAACCTGAACTCTGGAACAGTCAAAAGGCCAAGGCAGTGTGTTTGGCTTTTGAGAAATAAGTAGCTCACTGTCATCTGATGCTAGGGTGTACATGCATAAGTGATTAAAAGTATTTTAAAATTTACAATAACAAAGAGTGGAAACCATTATAGATAACAACAATTTCTGTTCTGTGGGAAAAGTGGTTTTGTCTTGCTCAGTAGTCTAGCTCCTGAATTTTTAATAATCCTGAGCTGCACTATTCTACTAGTTTTTAGGCAAGTCATGTAGGCCAGAGGAAATTAGGGCATGTATGACTTTCTCTGTTGTGGTGTTGACTAGTACAGATCTGATTTTGGAAATATTCCTGAGGTAGTAAAAGCATGACGAGGCTATTTTTCCTCACATGTTCCAGATTCAAGTTAATGTCTAAAATAACATCCATGTTTGTGTGTCTGACAAGGAGATAATGCATTGTGGTTGTAAACTAGGACTTGTTTTCCTATTAGCTCTGTATATTAGGTTTGCTTTTGTGAATATTTTCCTTGTTTTCCTATTTTAATTATTTCCAGTACTTTCTCTGTGCTACAACACTGCATTTCCTGTCCATCCCAAAACAATAACACCTGATCATTTCTCTTAAATCTTCCACTGTTTCATCTTTTCAGTTGCCTGTGACCTGGTGTGATACTTGCATGCTGTATGTCTCTTGATAAACCATCAATCACCCACCTGCACCTCCTCTCACCTCTCGTGCATGGCTCTCTTTTGACATGAATGTGCCATGCCTTTCCTCGCATGTTGTGCTGTGACTGAGGCATCATGGGGACAGAGCGGGATAACCCTCTGACCATCTCATCCAAGAAACCCTGCCAGAGCCAGACGGGCCATGGGCGAGAGCTTGAGAGGCTTCGTGCTGACTTGGAAGCGGAAAAGAGCCAAACGCAGCGGGCCCACAGACTCCTCTGTGTCGAGCTGAGGTGTCTGCGAGAAGAAGCAGAGAGGGAGCAGCGGAGGGTCGTGAGGGAGCTGTCGGCGAAGCGTGGGTACCAAAAGGACAGGCACTCAAATAGATGTGGGAGTTTGGCGGCTAAACATGTGAAGATCAAAGATTTAAGACATTACAGTTCATGCAGCAGAGACCTGTCTACAAAGCTGGAGCTGTTGCTGCTGACTCTGTATGACGAGATAAATGGTGAGCGGGAAGACTGTAGCTTGCATCATAGGCAGGAACTTGAGCTAGAAAAAGCCCTCTTTCTCTGCCACCTGCTAGAAAGTCACAGAAAACAGTTGGAGGAGAAACACCAAGCAGGACACCCTGACTACAAAAGTCTCACAAGAAAGCCCACTCAGAAGAACACCAGACAAGCTCAGAACACGGTGCCTCCAGGCTGGGAAGTGAGTGACGCTGACCCCAGCACCACTGCTGCAGCCGTGGACACCTGTCACAGCAGCTCTCCGAACATTTGTCACCCTCACAACACTCCCCATGCAGGCTGGGACGACCAGCCCCCCTGCAGCAGCAAGTCCTCTGGGTCAGAAGAGTCCACGCCCTCCAAATGCATGGACACCAACATGGAGGTAAGCTATTTTCATATATGCACATGACACTTTTCACTCTTCAGTATGATTATATACTGTAATATCACATTATAAACTTTATTCCCGTGCATTTCTCAAAATAGCTTTGCCATAAAATTGTGTGAATTTCAAAGATAAATGTGGTACTCTCCCTGCATTATTCAAAACCATGTCGTCACTAAGTCATTTAAATGCAGGACCGAGTTCTGTGCTTATTTTTTGACATCTTATGTGTCAGAAATGTTCATGTTTTTCTCTGTCCTAATTCAAGGTGGAGTTACTGTATGTGTGGGATGCATTTGACCACCAACCTGCTCCGCGGTCACATGACAGGCAAACAAGAGAGGCTTTGTCGTGTTAGGATGTAGGTTGCACTAAGCAATGATGGACCTGGGTAAAAGTCTAGATGGGCTTTTGCACTTCTGTCTAGTGGATATTTAGTTTGACTTACATTCTGCTTAATGCTCCTGCAGAGTTTATATTTGTATCTATGTGTCTGCATCATGTGATGAGTGCACTCTCTGGTGGCGACTGTTCTTCTGTAAGCAGCCCTGTTCTAATTCAGGGCATTGAAACAGTATAGAAATACTGTTCAGTGGAGCTCACATCCGAGTTTCCTCCAGGCTTCTAAAGCCATGGTCTTGTGAGCATAATGGGAAGGACTGAAATGCTATGTTGGCACAAAATGACAAGGCAGGGAATATGTATGAGCTTTGATCTGTCTCTTGTAACCTTTCTTTTTAAATCAAAATCTCTGTGTTATTGCGTAAACATTCACAATTTGATAGACATTTTATTAAGGTTGAACAATTAATTATTTTCAAATTGAAATTGCAGTTTGAAACAATGTACATTTTGATTCTTCTATGTTTTATGCCTTTATATTTAGAATGAGCGATTTTGCACACACACCAATTAGTGATTTTGAATTTGACCTCTGCATTTAACCCATCCTTTTTACACACCAGTAGTGAACACACACACACACACACACACACACAAGCCAGGTGAATTAGCAGTGAGCTAGCAGTGGGAATTGGGTGCCTTGCTCAAGTTAACCTAACCTTCATACCTCTTAAAGAGATTAGTTCTGATTGTATGTTATTAATCTTCTCTTCTGATTGGTTCTGTTCCCCATTCTTATCGCCCAATTTTTTTGTCTAGTTTCAGTAGATATTGTCATAGTATTAGTCATCTCGTTTCTGTTGATTTTTCACCAGTTTTCGTCAATGAAATTAACACTGCCTTCAAGCGCTTCAGACTGTGTGAAGTAGTTACCAAGTAGTTGTCCAGCAGAGGGCTCTGTAAGTGCAGCTTGCATCCATGCCGCTTTTGCCAATCAAAATAAAGACAGTGATGTCATGCTGTTTTGCGGTGACAGTGAACACTAAAGCATAATGCAAGCAGCACGTGGAGGTATTTCTGGCTCTACTATAGAGGGCAAAGTAACCAACAGCTCTGCATTCTCAGCTGTTAGCGTCTAGCTGTTAGCTCCAGTCGACCTCATGTAGCTGTGTGTGGGCAGAGAGAATTATGCAAATATCCTTGAATGTATAGCTCAACACAAAATTTTGTTTCAGCAAGATCTTTGGAAAAAGTGGCAGCCCTATACTCTGTGCTGCTGAAACTTTATCATCATTAACATCAAGCTTAAGTAACTGAGTTGTAAAGCTGATTGCTGTTTTGGAATTAGCTTGTAGCAGGTTGTAGCAAGCAAAACATGAGATTTAACATTTCTGGCAATGTGATGTAAGGGAAGTGTTTACTTATTAGTGTGCAACTTCCAATCTTTTCAGTGCTGTTGAATGAAAGCTGTGAAATTTGACATTTTCAGTGGACTGGTGGAGTTTTGAGAGTCTCTTTAACTTTGTGGTTTCAAATGTTAATGTAATTGTTCGTCCTTGGTCTTGTCCAGCAGGTTTACCAAAGTGTGTCTGTTGTGTCTTCTTCACTTTCAGTGAATAACATCTGTGCTGATAACACATATACATGCAGCTGTATCTATCCTGTCATGTGCAAAAAACATCCTGCAGCATGCAATTGCAAGTTTATCAGCGTATCTGTGTCTGATCAGCCTTGTCATTTGCCTTGGCTGATCAAGCTGTGATTTTAGTCACAAGCCGACAGATCAGTGTATATTTTTTATTATTTTTAATCCTATCCTAATATTGTGATTTACACCAATAGAATTACTTTTAAATGAGGTATAGTTTGTCATGCCTGAGTGATAGTTTACCAGATTTCTGCCTAAATAAATTGACATAATTTCATTTTGGCTTGTAGTCAGGCTGCTGCTGGTTGATGGGATTTATTTATATGTTACTTGTTTGAGTCAATATACAGTATGGGCAGCAAGTCTATATAAACTAGGATTAAGGTGTGAAACAGATTTCTTTTGCAGTGTTTGACCTTTTTTTACATGGTAGTTTCATGTCTATTAACCTAGCATTAATCGCCTTGTAAGACGTAATTTGTTTTTAAAGTGGACAAGCGCAGTAAAACATGATAAGTAGTGTGGCCTTGACACACTTGTTCCTCTGCCTGCCTCCTGCAGCCTCCCTGTGTTGCAGTCTGTACTGCCTCTTGAACAATCAATAGGCAGCCAACATCATTCCAGCGTCATCTCCATGGAAACGAGCTCTAGTCGTGGTAATGATTGGGCCCCGTCTCAAAGCCTGCTTTTATGTGATAGGACGAGTGAAGCAGTCCTCCCTACCCCCTCCTCACAGCGACACTCGCCGTCTTCCACACACACATTTTTCTCTTCGTCCTCTTTCTTCACCTTTACGGCACTGTAACTGAGATTGGATTAAGCAGCTCTGTCGAGTCTTTTTTAGCATGTGGATGAAATGCGTTTTGACACTGCAGCATCACTGAGGATGGAGGACTCGCGGCTGGAGAGTCAACATGCCACCCACATCACAAGTCTGGGACCTGGAATAGAGACCTGTTAGTGACATTGTTTTGTTATTTTTTTCTACATGGCACATCTGCTCTTGTTTTCTGTCTAGTTTGGCCTTCACGCGCTGTTTCAGCATTGATGTCAGGTAGAACAGTGCATGTTTTCCAATTTTTGGACAATCATCTGTGAAAACCCTCTTAGATGACAGAGCTCTAAGGCATATTGAAGCAGACGATGTCAGCGTCGGGAATCTGAATGAACATCAGTATGCCGAAGAATGCAATCAGGATGATGACATTCTTTAAATCAGAGTGAAACACCCAAGGCTGGAAACATGTAAGGTCCCTGTAGAGCTCAGTGTCCTCAATTTAGAAAAAAAAAAGAAATGCCACTGTGAACAACCCCTGCTTCATATTTAACTGGATTTCTTTTACTTTTCACAGTAACAAATTATAACTGAGATACAAGACGTTCTGCAGTGCTATTTTCATCTGCATTTACTCCAAATTTTTAGGAGAGAGAATGTGTCTCCTTCCAAAAACAGTCCTTTACTTGTTTTCAGACACTTCAACTTAGCTGTGAAGAAATCTGCTCCTGCATACTAACTGTTAAAGACAAGGAGGAACATTACATCTTTTATCATTTTCAAGTCAACCTGCCACAGAGGATCCGTGTCACTCTCCTCGAGCAAATAAAAAGCCCATGATGGCCTGTTCTCGGCTGGGCACCTCATTTGGTCACATTGATCCCACCGGCGCTGTCTGACTTTGACAGAAAGTGATGTATGACCTGTGCACTCGGCCTGAGCAGCCCGAGTCTGCACCGGCACGTGCAGAGATGGAGAGCCGTGAGGAGGTGGACACTCCTGGACAACAGCAGCTGGATTGTAGGAGCTCAGAGGAGCAGGGAATTATGCAACACGGGCTCTCGGACAAGGCAGTGCCAACCAGGGCTGTCACTACAAAATCATTGCTAGGAAAAAGGCACCACTCACTTTATGCAAACCTGAATGGTTTTGAAGTGGAAGGGATACATGAGGTGAGTGTGGAACATTTGTTGTCTCTCACAATTATTTTGAAATGGTTGACATATCGATGTTTAAATTAGGAAACTTAAGATAATGTCTTGTAGTCCCATAGTGTATTATTCGAGTTGCATAGCTTATGTTTCAGAGGGTCAATTTTATTAACCTATTCATATCACAAACTCCATTCAAAACCATATACAGGGCTGGATTGTCACTTGGGTCGGATTACACAGTGTGTGGTGCTACATTGCATTTGTGTATACAGCATGTTTTCTGCACACATTATCTGGAACATCGTTGCTATAAATCAGGGATGGCAGTTATTACGGTGACCTGTAAAACCCTTGATTTCTAATTTCCATTTAATGGTTAGCAGGTTGAAAATCAATAGAGAACCCATGAGAAGTTCACACTCATTCAGCTTGTGTTGCAAGATACATCAGTGGAAGGAAATACATCAAAATTACCCCATCAAACTAACAGGATAGGTCTCACGTTATTTTATGTGTAAAAAAGGCAGATGAATTGATCTGGGCTGTGTGAAATGTCTCTCAGCACCAGGGTGTTTTACTTTTTGGGTAAAGTTAGTCCTGTGTTTAATCTCATTCTCGTTTCCATTTCAGTAGAAGATTAAACTCACAATATTGGAAGAAACTGCAAAGAGAAAAACCAAATATGCAGTTACCCATATTTGTTTCCTGGCTGATTCTTATCAACCACAACTTGACTATTAGCTGTGGAAAATAAGCTCTGTTGACACTTCATTTCAGTTTCAGTTTCCCCTCATAGTCGCTCTCATAACAGGAATCCTTGTTCTTACTTTTCATTATTGTTTCTCTGCAGTAGTACTTCTGAAACAGCTGCAGCTACAGAGGATATATTCTTGTGTTTACCAGTACATGCGTTCACAGTGTACCTAAACAGTCACGTGAAATCCCTTTTTAAGGTTTGTTAGTTTGGAGACCAATTACTTTTGATAGAGAGCGTCTCGAAGCAGATTGTTGCTGTTTTCAAACGCAATTGTTGTAGTATGGATGTGGCCTCAGATGAAGTTGTGATTAGCTGTTTAGATAATAGTTTATAGTATTAGCGTTTATACCAACAGTTACAAGCACTATGGGGGTCACACTTTCCACAGGAAAGGCACCACAGCCTGTGTAACCACCAACTCGGTCCCTTTTTCTTTGCTTTGGTATTTGAATGGATCCTTAGAGCCCGTCCACGCGGAACAACGGGTCCCAGAGTAGCAAAATCTCCAAAAGCCGCCCATGTGCTTTCATGTAGAAGGTGAATATGCTAATTTAGGAAAACAATTATGTCATTAGTCCCACCGCTCTCTTGCACTGGCATTCACTGTCCCTTTCTTTGTTGGTTGTCGTCATACTCTTGTGTTTGGATATTGTTTGGCAGTGTAGCTAACTACTGTCATTGAACAGTGACTGTCAGCCTGAAAAGACGCTGGATATCACTGGAACACTTCCTGTCCTCAGGGACTTCAGACACGGGGGTGAAGGAAAAACATGTGTTGAAGATTAACAGTGAAACTCAATCGTAAAATAGGGGTGATAAAACCTAAATAAAACCTATTTTCACAGAGACTATTTTTACTTGAATGAACAGATGAGTGATTGTTCCACACACGGTCAGCTGCACTGCACATACACAGCTCCTTCTTGTCTGTGAGTGACTCTGAGTCGTTTCTGTGGTGACAGTGTTTCTCTCACTCCCTCTCTGTGTCTACAGTCAGACCGACTCTCCGCCTGCAGTAAATAAAGCTACGGCAAAGAAAAGGATACTTTACGTTCTGTGCCGTTTCAGCATTGCCTGCTGCCTTTCCCAACCCTGCCACTATATTACGCAGTCACTACAGATATATTTTAGTGAAAACCCCTAATGAACTGTAAACGCACACCCTGAGACGTTATCCATGGCCACAGCAGCTGAGGGGGGAGCATTAAATGAGGGCATTAGAAATGATTATTTGGACATTTTGGACCAGTGGGGGCTGTCAATCTTTGATTATTGTTTATAATTATTCATTATTTGCTGTGGGGGTTACCACAGCCTTTCTAATTACAATTGCGTACTTGCGTGTGTATGTGTGTGTGTGTGTGTTTAAGACGTTAACCCTCGCCAGAGACGTGCATTGAATCTCTATCTATAGAGGAAGAGCAGGTGTTTAAAGCTGTAGAGGAAAAGTGGGTGAAACTATATCTGGAAAATTGCGTTCATGTTCAGCTAATCCTCACATGAACAGGCTGAGTTATATATAGAAAACATAGAATGAAGGCAGTAATGTGCTGGTAGTGTTAATCATCAGATCACCATAAACCAGTGTAGCATAGTTCATAGATGAGGAACTTATTCCATATGTTGTGTATATTTATGTGTATATACTGTGTGTGTGTGTGTGTATGTATATATATATATATATATATATATATATGTGTATATATATATATATATATGTATATATATATATATATATATGTACACATATAATATGTGTATACACACACACAACAGTGGTATTTGCTGGTCTTTGAAACAGGGGAAGCACATTTCAGGAGGCCCAGTTATTGATACATAAATTACATAAATTCTGCAAATGAACACGTTTATTATTTACAGTGTATGTGCAAACAAAAATTGTCTATATCGTGGAGCAAGTAACACAACAATCTGCTGGTTGTTGAAAGACTTCCCTTGCAAAATCCACACAGGACTTAGAACTGAGGCAGAAAAGGCTCTGCTGTCACATATGTTTCTGCAGCGCTATCGATCAAAAACTGGTTCCACCTTTCAGACCGTTCCTCCAATCACCACTGTCGTGGAAGCCCAGCTTCCCTGGAAGTGATGATTTTGCCGCATTGGTCTGATTACCACAAGTTCACCGCTGTGAAAAAATCCATAAAGAACAGCTGAAGCTGAGATTCAAGTAGTAGTATATATAATCCTGACATTCTTAAATATGCCTTTGGGAAGTATTTTAAACCCTTTATAATATGATTATTTTAACAGTTGCTCTGTGAATATAGGTTTTGGAGGGTTTGGCCTCATTCAAACAGTGTCAGCAGAGATGAGGCATAATAATTGATTAATTACTGATCCAAATACATGGCTCATTTCTGCCATGACACATTTTGTTGCACTGGTAGGACTATTTGGTGAGTTTGTAATGACATAAAAGATTAATTCATTTTTAATTATATTTCAACAATATTTTCCTCTTATCCTCACTCATTTTATCAGTAAAGTTGAATGCTGAAAAAGGACAATAGTTGAGTCTTTGATGTTGACAAATTCTTCACAGACTCACCGTCAGTCTTGCTAATGGTTATGAGCCTGTTGACTGGGTGGTCCCCAGTGATCCACACACTTTTAACACCTGTCAGGATACCATATGGCTGCTTGTCTAATGGATGTTGCGTGTGCACAGCACAAGCTCCAAAATCAGCTGCTGTAGAAAAATAATAATTAACAGTGTCTCTACTGACACTTTTATCTGATGACCCTGTGGCTACATCCATGAATTTTTATTTGTAAACAACATTTTCAGATATTTTGTTTTAACTCTGTTTCAGAAATAATCTATGTCCATAATAAAAAACATTTATCACGTGATCTTCAGTTAGTCAAGGCATGAACATAAAATGTAAACTGTAAGTTGGTTTTCTCCTCTGCAATTTTTGATTAGTTTCAGAAAGTATTACAAATAGGGTTGCATAGGGGTGGAAAATTCTGGCTAAATTTCCAGAAACTTTCCAAGAGAACTTAAGTTCACTACAGAAGAGACTAAGTGACCTCTGCACTTGGGCAAAAGGAAAGATGTTTATATAGCTGTATTGTTATTTTTTATTGGCCCAAGCACTCCCGATATATCGGCATGTCGGATATTGGCAAAAAGTCCAATATCATGCATCCCTACATTTGTCTAGGCTTTTTATGGCCTTTAGGAAGGTTTTACAAAAAATAAACTCTGTGAATTAACACTATAGAATATAAAGAATCTCAAGTCTCAAAGTGTCCTGTGAACAGTTTTACAGGTGTCTCTTTTACTATTGTGGTTTATGTGGAGTATTCTTTGTTACAAGCTGTAAGGGGAGGTACCATTCTTGTAATACATCCATAGCATGTGATGGAAGAATACACAGTGCAGGAGTAGCATTGATATTCAGCTGTATTTGCAACACATTAGATTGTTTTCACCAAGATTAGGCTACAATATATTATTTACCAACTATATTTAAGCCATAAACCTTCAATTTGGACAATTTCCAGTTAATTCCCGTTATTTCCCCATAATTTCCCCTTAACTCTGATGGAAAGCTTCCAATTTTCAAGATTCCCAGAATTTTGCAACCTTAATTAATGACAAGAAACAACAATGGAGAAATGCAAGAACAAGGATTTCATTTTTGGACCAGTACTTTGTTAACAGTAGATAGTTGAGTTGTGGCTAAAAGAAAAATCAGGAAGTGAAAGCAGATCACTGCATCATTGTCTACAAAGGTCCACCTTTATGCTCATCTATCATGAAAGTAAGTTTTTTATTTTTTTATATAAACAAAAACCAAGTCGGCAGCTTTGGACGCAATGTGAGATGTGCACCACCTGAGATCTATTAGAAGTGTTGTATTTTCTTGTATGACTATGAAGTAGTCTATCCCAGGCTAGGCTTCACTCTCGGTTTGGATGAGTTAAATTCTTATAATGTTGATATTATAGAAATGGTGGCACAGATTTCTTTACTGTGCCTGCAGTGGCCAAGAATTGTGGTACATTTACTTTACACAATTTAATTCCAGCCAGTGCCAAATCAGCCATTAAGGATATTATTTTCCATGGAACAATATATGCTCAGGCTGTTTCACTATGGAGACTATGGCAAGGTTTGTGCAAACATATTTAAGCTCTGACAACACGTTGAAGCTACTCTTTCTTTTTCGTGTACATGGGCGTCTGCTGGTCATACAAAGAAATCATTTTATCTCGGCTGTTCCAGGTAGCAACAGCAGTCCCTGCCTTGTCAAATAACAGCCCTAGTATGTCAAAGTGGTCACAGCTGTGATTCTATAACTTGTATGAGCTTGTGTTACCTTGATGGCGTGTCATTTCTTCTGCTGTGGATTTTGTAGCATGACTGATGCTCAGCAGAAAGAAATCTGAAGCATTATTTCTCAGGACAGGAAAAGCTCTAGAACAAGTGCAGTCAGATTTCTCAAGGGGGAAATACCTGATTGTGATTTTTTCAGACCGATATTGCGATTGTACGTTGTTTTTGCCATAAAAAAAAAAGCGATAACACTTGAAGAAGGGCAACCGGATAATTATTTTTGTTAAGAATTGCTTGGAAAATATATATATATAACTTTTTGGGAGAAATTTGTGGATACATGCAAGGCATTCCTGTTGCTGATTCTGTCTCTTTTTAGCCTTGAGGGTTTTGTGTGTGTATGTGCGTCTTATTGGCCAGCCATGTTATGACGTGAATAATTGATAGAGCAGTGCGAGGGGAATCTCTGGAGTATTGGTCTCTCACCATATCCAGGCCCCCGACATCACTGTCTGTCTGGCTGTCTGGCTGCAGTGAGGTGCAGACAGGGGTCAGACATTGTGTTCATTGTCACATTCACTTGATGTGTGAGGTCATGGACTATAATTTCCACACCAAATATTGTGTCTATGACATACAGAATAATGGGAATATACTGACAACTGTTTCTTGCACTGATTTTTATGTGGCTATGTTTACATTTACTTACCTATGCAGCTCTTTCCTTAAGCTGCCCACTGTCTGTGACGTGTTGCTGCTGCTGGTGAGATAAACCCATGATTGCCTATGTTCCCTTAATAAATGGAATGCTTTCTGCCTGGAGGTGAAAAGGGAAACTCATTCTGTTGACCCACTGAATGTCAGCGAAGGTCATCGTGGCCTTTTATTACTCAAGTGCCATGGAGTAAAGACTGAAAACTCTTAAGGCTTCTCCCCAGGGTGTCTAAAATATGGCTAGATGACACACAGGAGACACAAGCCTCCTCAAGCACTGTCTTCACTCTGTAGTAACTGCACCTGCTCTTAATCATACTGAGCTTGGTTTACCAGCTAGCTACGATGTCTGTCCCAAAAATACATCTTCCCTGGATATGAAAAACACAGAGAAAGCTCTGCCACCTCATTTACAATTCCTAAACATGAGGATATGAAGTATAGAAGATGAACAGAAAGAAGATCAGACCCCTGCTGTGAGGTGGCAGGTACCATTGATAGAGAGAAAGAGAGAGGACAGGACTGTAGCTAAAGCAGCTCTTACTTACATAATCAGAATGTAAGTAACAATGGTTTATTATTTTGATTCAGGGGAATTCCATGTGTTCACTAAGAATTTATCTCCACGGTGAAAACATCCAGGGGAATATTTCAGCCTTTTATCACTTGAGCTCTGGGGAGATGAGATGATGGCTTCAGTGATGACAGAGGAGGAGAAGTCTCTTTTTTTTTTGGCAATAACAAGAGTGGTGACAAGGTCCTGGTGGGACCTTGGTGATTTTTGAATTAATTTGAAGCTCTTCCATCTCTGTTGGAGTGCATGGTTTCTTGGGGAGGTTAGCCCAGGTCAATCTGCAGAATGAAAATGACTCCATAGAATTGCCTGTGTTTATCGTTTGTTAACTTTGATTGTTTTTAAAAAAGCTCAGCCACTGACACATGAACTATTTAATCCATGACACAGATACAGCTGCAGTATCTAAATGCTATGTGACCCCATTGTAGTGCTGCTTCAAAAATTGCTCTTCTACTGCTCACTTGAATCTTTTTTAATAAAGGAGAAGACAGTTTTGAAAACTGTTATTCGACAAACACCATATTCAATATGCAAGTCTTTGTGGGGTATACAATGTGTAAAATTTAGCAACATTCATTGCTGAAATTATATGTTGCAGCTGAATATCCGTCACCTCACCCTTCTCTTTCATGTTAGCATCACAACCCAGAAGATGTTTTTGTTCATTGGTGGCTATCGTAAAGACATAGTTATTATAAAAGGCTCATTCTAGGGTGATGACAAACAACAATTCATACAATCAGGTGCACTTACAAAAAGTTAAGTATATTTAGGGGTGAAAAGTTATATCTCAATATTTTTTTTTATTAGTCAATTAGTCAATATCCTTTAAAAAATGATCTGTGTTATAACTCATTAATTGTTGCTTACAGATTCTATCAATGGACACAATGTTTCAGGAAAACAACCCTTACTCTGTTTAAACTTTAGCATTCAAGAAAATCTTTTTTACAAGAGCAAATAATAAAGATTATTCAAACATTTAGTTGCGGGGACTGGTGTCTTCATGTTTTCTCCCTCTTAACATAACCACGCATGGCTAACCTGTGTGGCAGGGAGGATGCTACTGAAAGGTCATGTGATTACATAGACCTTCTAGTGGTCAAGTGACACTGATTCTTTCTCACTGCTGCAGCAAGAAGGGCTCCTTTTGTGTGTTTCATCATTTTTTGCAAAGTCTTTTGAATCCTCGAACAACAATCACAACATTAGGAGGAGGATGATGCAAGAGCAAATTATCTTATTGGGAATAAATCTGTCTGTAGCTGACTTTGCTCAACCTATTTACACCGCTGTATTTTAACGTGAAAATAATTTACGCTGTAATAAAAATTCTATACTTTAAATTGGAGTTGCGTGCAAGGAGTTGTGGAAGCAATGTCCAAGTGCAATGTTCAGGTTTAAATGTTGTGTGTCAGTTGTGCTTGACCACAAATGATGTTTTTTCTGTTGCAATGTATGATGAGGGCGGGGGTTAGACAGTTGCAGGGTTTATATGCACATGCAATTTTCTCTGACAAGATTAAGGGTTATAGTCTTTGAGTATTTAGCCTTTGGGGGGGTCGGGGAGAGGAGAAACAATCATTTCTGCTGACTCTGCACTAAGAGGAGTAATTTGATGACCCCTCCTTCTGTTTGTCTTCATGACTCTTAAAAGCCAGATGTTCCCTGGATGTCTGACACCTTATTAAACCCTCCGAGGCTCACTGTGACATAATTATTTATTGACTGTGAGGTGGTAAGACAGCCGTGCTAGTATGGATACTAATTACTGTGTTTTGCAGGACAGGGTTATATTGGATTTGTAAAAGAGAGACCTGAAGCTCCAAGCTGTAACAGATATAAGACCTGAAAGCCTAAAGGATGGTTTGTTCCTCATATACAGTAAAACACAGTGACTGTGTCTTCCATGTTTACTTTTAGCATAAAATCACTACTGTACAACAGATTACTTCGACCAGTGTTTCCTAAACTTTTTATATGGGGACCCCTCTTTAAAGATGACAAACTATCATGACCCATTACATATAAATTATGACAAGAGAAAATATGCCTTTTATTGGTTTTCAATCACTAAGCCTGCAATGAGATATAGTGTAACATTTACGAAGGTTTATTGGCAGATAAAGTTTTTCTCCTGCTTATAAATATAAACCATTGTCATAAGCCATAGAAAACCCAATTTCAAAGAGTTGTTTGTAGCTTTAGAATAAGCCTCTTATATGTACTTTAGCCATGGGCGTTAGTTTATGGAGGGCGCCATCTTGCACCACCATGTTTCTACAACAAGCCCAAACAGTGTTTTACACGTTTAGATGTCACCAATTCTTACACACTGGACCTTAATTAAAACTTAAGAATTACCAAGTTTATTTGACCCCCTATGGATGACAGTCTAGTCTTTGAGAATGACCGAATATTCCCATTTCTTTATGAGAATACATCATTTCACGTGACTGTACCGTGACTTTGTCAGTATGAACTACCCTTCGTTGTTTACACCACTTAAAGGTTTTGAGCAGAACTGTATGCACATCTTTGTGTACAACCTTACTGTGCATGTGGAGGTAGATTGCTGAATGCATGTGGGGGAGTAAAAGGGTGTCTCGTTGTGGCTCTTTGTTCTCTACCGCTGAATGAGAGACCCTCTAATCTGTCACCGTCAAGTACCCCAGGGAGATGAGTCCTGATAAATGCATGGGGGGATTGGAGAAGACACTTGAGACCTTCTACATTACTTATATATGAGTATAGGGAGAGAGTTGTACTTAATAAAATACCTCATGCCACAGCTTTGGACAGATATTTTTCTGTTTTGTGTAAGACGATTTCATATATCAGCCTTTTGCGTTTTTCACCACAAGAAAACGTGAAAATCTTTCTATTCCTTCTTTTTTAGTTCAATAAATAATGTGGATGTTGCTACCATAATCACAGTGATTGGAACGAAACACACATTTGGAAAAGATGCTTGCATATTGCTCAGAAATAATATGTGGTTGAATAAAAGAGCAGTGTGTGTCTACCTTTTGAAATCTGTCACGTCTTTTTGGAATGGTGGACAGTGTCATTAGAAAACCACTGATGCAGGAGAGTGTTATTGATCAGGCTCTCAATGTTGTCACAGATATTGTCAAGTCCATCACTATCCACTTCATTAAAAAGGGCAGCCATCCCCAGTGTTTGTCTAATGTTGCTTTTCTTGCTATTGTGGTAATTAAAACTGTGTCCAGGAGCCATTTCCCAGACCGTGCTGTATTTGAGGACTGGGTCAATGGGAGGAGACATCTCCCCTTTTATTGTTGCTGAGAGCTGACGAGGCCTGGACTCATTTAAGTTTATCTCCAGATTCAGCTGACTGGCTCCTTCATTCAATTCTCTGGGTAGCAAGTACTGGAGCAATGGGAGCTGTATATTCAAGCATTGAGATTGCAATAAAATCACTAATTATCCGTTTTGCAAAAATGTGTTAATACTGCTGAGCCTTGCTCTCTTTAACTATGCAGGCAGCAGTAGTACTGCATTCACATGTGTGTGTTACAATATGCTATTCTTTATTTGAGTTTCACTTGCTTCAACTGATCAACTAAATCAGTGTAGGTAATGGTTCAGAGCTGCAACAATTAATCAATTATTAATCAGTTACTCAATAAATTGACATTTTAATAATCAGTTATTGTATGTGGGTGGGCATATTATAAAATTAAACCAGGTTTTGTAGTGTCAGCTTCATAAATGTGGATATTTTCTAGTTTATTTGCTCATCTATGTCCAGAAACCAAATATCTTTGGTTTTGAGGCATCATTACTCTTTTGCGGTTTAGGAAACACTGGCATTTCACACCATTTAATAATCAATCAAATGTATAATTGACAGATTACTTAATAACAAAAATAATCGTTATTTGCATTTCCTGTCTTGCTTTTCATACGTTTCAGTCCCAGTTTGTAGTGAAGTGATATGTTGCTTTAGCTGTAGATAGCTTGCTTCCAAGTGATTGTGTGCACCTTTGTCTCCGCGTTTCCTTAGATGCTCATACTTGAGTAAGGGATCTCTGTCAGCTGAAACTGTCGACATTAGTGTTTCTGTGAAACCAGACTGTAGACATTTCCATACGCCATACAAAAGCTTGCCTTTCATCCCAGACATATGAATAATCTCACTGTGTGATTTTATAAATAATATGGATGATCCTTTCTCTGGAGCAATTTGTAGTGAAACATTTCCCTGTACGTATATTTTATCCTTCATTTTCTTAAAAGACTTCCAGAGAAATAGACGATTTTAGTTGCTCAGGAAGAACAGAATATTCTCTTGTATTCGGTCTTCTCTTCCTTTGTGCATGCTTTAAGATAACCATCATTGACAAAGTTTATTTGATTCCCTGTCTGTCTCAGCTTTTCTGATCTGTTAACATCTATGCGGTTTTATAAACTCCAACATTAGATGGATGGATATATAAAACAAAAGTTTAATTCACTGGCTTAAAAACATCAGATAATACACAGAAGTTGTATTGGTCTGCCAATAAGATTCCCCTCAAAGTGGATTAATGTCAGAAAGCTCCCACAACATTCTGATGTAGGCCCTAAGAGCTGTATAAAATAGCAACTGACCTAGATAATCAACGTTTTTGTTGGCCTGTTCTCTTTACAAAGCTGAGGCTTGTTTGTGTCTGCCTGCTACTCTTAATAAAAGTCATAGCTTTAAATCATGTGTCAACAAGGCTCTTTTTGCTTTTAAAAGCAGGCGTTAGCTCTTGTTGTTTTGCTCATTAATGAACATTCTGTTTTATGATAACGTGGAATAAAGTGACTCTGCACTTCAAGGTCAGTGACATATGCTGGTCCTGGATCCATCTGCTGTGTTGTCAAACAGCCATGTGTTGGTAGACCATGCCCTTCAGTAGACGTACTTGGAGGTGTTGAGTTTTGTTCCTTTTCATAAGTTGAACTGGTGAACATTACTGGACCAGATCATCTGGATCTTTCCCTCTTCATCTTCTTCTCAATCAAAAATCACTCTACATGACGTGTTTGACACTGTTAAACTAGACCTGAAATTAAATTATGCTTTGCGATGTTTCTCAAGCTCTAGTATGATTCACATCCTTCTCTTTGGAGGAAAAAGCAAGAATGGTGTGATCATGAAAAGTTGACCCCGATTTAATGAAGGATTTTCAACACAGTATATCACACACAGTACCAAATAATCCACTTATAATGCTATAATGCTTTTATCACCTGCAATCATACAATAGCCCTATCACAGAAGAGACGGCAAAATCACGCTAATAGGATGTAGATTGGTTAATTTTCTTTTCTTTTGGTTAATCTTACTTTTCTGTCTGCTCCATTTTAGTTATGCAATCTACATATTCTCATAGCGCTTCAAATTTTAGGTCACCTGCACTCATTAACGCACATTCATACAGCACTTCTGATGAGCCATAAGATTTAAAAAAAAGGGTTATCTATTATTTTTTTTTTTGCTTTTTATTCACTTTTCCGGGGAATAAAGTAGTAATAATATTTAAGTTTGTTGCCTTTTTCTCTACGGAGCTCCCCCTACAGTTTTGGAGGCCGTGTTTTTACGACACCGCCGTAAACATTTATCCATTGTCTACCGCTTTATCCTCACTGTCGTAAAAACTCATCACTGACTCATCGAAAACAAACATGCTAGCGAGTAAACGCCTTTACAACAACAGCAAACATTGAGAAAGTGCAAATACACATCCATGCGTAGAGAACAGTGTCCATCCCTAAGATACTTACAAGTGAAACAGAAAGCATGCCAGATCAGAATCCATTTTGCATGCCTCTGTGTTTTTCAATTCTCGACATTTGAAAAAGCCACTCTGATGTTTACTCGTGGGTGGCCCCTCGCTCGGTCAGACAGTCATTTCCTCACCTCCTCACTTCCTATGCCAAATGGTTCTCTCTGCTTCTTTTTCACTGACTCTGCCATGATTAACGTCTAAAATAATGCTCTCACTGCCTTGATCAGTTAGCTGGGTGTGTGTGTTTAGTGTTGTAAAGCAATTTTTGTGTCTTGTGACTTTGCATTCCGGACTCCAGGTCCAGGCCCTGATCTTGCAATGCTGGTTTTCTGCTAACACATGGTAGGAGGAGTGGAGACAGCCCCCAATCTCCCTGTAATGACCCATTTAGCCATCACAATGACTCCAAAGCTGTAAAATTAGGGCAAATATCCTGCACATTTCTGCTTTAATTCAACTCACATAAAATGTATGACGGAGCTCATGTTAGGGTACAGCAGGGTAACCCTCCTATACAATTTCAAGGGTGAGTAAATGGGTACGTAAACTAGTGTGTGTGTGTGTTTGTGTGCATGTGTGTTTTATAATCCGCATGTAACCACAATTATCACAGACACTTTCAAACAGGGCATCAGGAGATGGCTCCATCAGTTCCATCTGCCCCTGCCCAAGGCTCATGCTCATCTTACAGACGTTTGAATGAAGACCCCTACCTTCTTACTACTGAGTTACATCTGCCTCGCTCACTGAGCCAGACCAATGTGAAAACCACACCACTGTGAGAGGGGAGGTATGACTGAATGCTAATAAACTAGCCTTGAGTAGACCTCACCACCTGCAGCTCTGTTCTGTGGCAGCAGGCTGGTTGCCAGCATTACCTAATGCTCTGGTGTATTCTTCTATGATTCCTACGGAACAATTACAGGACATGGATGGACTCCAAAATCATTTGAATCAGAAAGGAAGAAGGCTGGCCTTCCTCCGAGGTGATTGGTTGGACTGTTGTCGTAAGAGGAAGAGCAGTACTGACTCCACTGACTGATGGAAAAAATATCTCTCAAAGACACAAAGGTTCATGTGAGTGGGAGCCTCCAGTGCTTTGTCTTTAAATTTTAAATCAAATAAAAAAAACATGGATCCCTGTTCTATTATGTTGAGGAAAAATAATATGTCTAATACTAAAAAATTAATAGGAGATACCTAATACTTAATGTTATTATATGACAATAATGATGATGTGATGAAAAAAAAAACTGTAAAATACAATCAATTACAAAGAAGTGGTATAAACCGGAGTCTCCAAGCCTCAAATAATGGATGGACATAGTCAAAGCCTATATAATGAAAATGTGAGAAATTTCGTGTTCAAGAATGTTAAAACTATGAAATAAAAAGAAATTCAAATATAAAAGTATAAGTACATCTAAAGAAATCTAAAAGACTCTCTTGGGTTCTGATAGTTGCAGCTCTTTTACAGTGTGATCTCTTTCTCTGGCTTGCCACCATAACTTCTTTGTTATTGTCCCTCTTTGGAGCGGAACATTACAATGTCATTTTTAGACACAATGCCCTATTTTATTAGCTGCTACATGGCTGCTGCTATTTTCACCTGTGCACAGTGCATCTGGGTGTCATAATTGCAAACGTAAAATGAGAGCCCTCTCTCATTTCTCCAACATCTCAGTACAAGAAATAAATCAACCCAAGACGGTTGAATAAGCAGTTTCTGTGTCCCTGAAAAATTCTCTTACCATCAACAAAGACAAGAGTCTGGTTTTATGCTGTTCACTTTTTTTTTACGACAAGGATTTGCTTTTGTTTGCAGTTTTTCTATGTGCTATATATCATCTAGGGGGGATGAGAAGATCGGGTCAGTGTGTGTTTTTTTTTGTGTGTCGGGCATTTGTTCACTTAGCCAGTTAGTCATTTCTCACCTTTATGTTCAGTCCCACCTGTGAATGTGAACAGGATTTGGTTCCAACTACACAGCCCTTGTGTCAAGGTTTGTTTGTACTTGAAACAGCAGCCGCCGCAGCAGCAGTAGTAGAAGTCGTAGTGGAATGATCTATTCACATGAACAGGAATTATTATGCTCTTCTCAAGGGTGTGGCTAATGTCTATGAAATAAATGATTATTTGTCAATATCGTTTTACTTAGAATCCCTTGTGCTTAAGAAAGTAGTCTGAAACCAGTGTGGGATTGATGCCACAGCCAATATCGAACAATTACACTATAAATAAACTGAATGGCTGTTGCAGAAATAATACAAACTAACCAAAGCTTGAACCGAACTAGGGAGTGTTCAGTTTTAATGGAAATGTGTATGCTGACTCAGTTCCCTTATTTTACTTTTGCCAATTTAGTAAAACATACCCTCTTTTTTGAAAACTGCAGTGGGTCTGGATTGATATTGATTTTATAATTTGCAACTACTTTCCACCGCTACTAAAAGTCTGCCATGTTGAGATGGGTGTTAGTGTAAAGTAAAGGGATACTCCAAGTTTGGTGTAAGTTTGCTTTTCCATTAGCGGTAGTACCTGGTACCTGTTTTTTTAGTGCCTGCTCTGACTAGGTGCTGACACTATGTGTGATGTCGTCAGACTGCCGGCCACTGATTGCCGTCACAGGAAGAGGCAGGAGCAAAAGTGCGACACAAGAATCAAACTGAACAATGCCGCACTGTAAAAATCAATTAAAAAGTCTTAAAAATCCTGAAAATGTGTGTTAATCTCCAACATTTAGCACAGAAATGTCTAAAATCTCAATATTTAACAGAGGAGTCTGGTGTATTTTAGCACTGCCAGAAGCCGGCGACTGTGAGCCACATCAATGTACTGGTTCTAATGATTCAGTACACTGAAAACAACTGCTTTACAAGTCACTAGTTTGTGTGTGTTGCGTAAAACGAAGTCACGGCAGTTTCATGCAGCAGTGCAGTGATGACTCCACCCACGTTGAGGAGGTACTATATTGTCATGGAAAACCAACCAAACCGTGTGGAGTCGAGCCGTGGTGAGCTGGGACCAAGTAATGCATAATCAGCGATGAATTTGCTGATATCAGGAACCACCATGAGATAGGACTCTCACTGGGAAGCCACTGGCAGCCATCATTGCACGATTACAGTGTCAGGCTGGGTGAGGTCAGCAATGACTGTGTGGTCAGTGCCTCATATGATCACATTTAAAAAAAAAAAAAAAAAAAAGCCTTAACACATAATATAACAAATTTCATGCCACTATTTTTTTCTATTCATATTTTTCTCACCAGAACATGTTTATAATTTCATACAAAATATTGTGAGTCTGTGACCATATGGCTGCTCTGGCACTAGTTTGCAACCAGCGACTCAGACTCAGGATGTTCCATGTCACCATCACACAGAAGCCTCAGCTGCTGCTCCACTAAACAGCTGGTCATTAGTGTTGACTCAAATAACAGGTACAGTAGCATTAAAGACCCACCAGGGAGCCACTAGATTAGCCCATCATCTGCAGTTACCACGGCAACATAGTTTCAAAAGGCTTTGTGCACCATGTCTATTGCAAATGCAGTAATGTGTCAGAGGCTTATTTCTGGTTATGAAAGATACAGACATCTGAACACGTCCACTGGTGTTTCACATGTGAATTTCATTTTTCATAGTGAGGCACTTGGTCTATCTCAGCTTTGCTTTCTTTGTCTGCAGTATTATTAACATTCTGTTTGACCTTGTACAGATCTGGTATTAACATTCGTCCTGAGTGATCCGGCCATGTCCAGAGAGCACTAAGTACAGGTCTGAATGCTCCCAATTAAAATCCCCATTAGGTGTTTTGAGGACACACATGGCCACATTCCTGAGATCCTCTGACTAACAGTTGTTTACATTTCTCATTGCATATACACTGATTTATTTGTAGCCACAGCCACAACATTACTACTGCTATCATATGATTTCTTTTTTCTACGGGGTGGAGTGGCTCAGTGGTTAAGACCCTACCTTGTGTACCAAAGACATCATGGTCGCAAGTTCGATTCCACCCCTGGCTAATCGTACTTGATTCCATTGTAAGTCACTTTGGATAAAAGCGTCTGCTAAATGACATGTAATGTAATGTAATGTAATTCTACAAGTTCAAATATTATTTCATGATCCAGCAGCCTGAGTAGTGCTTTGTTTCATCCAGCTTCCTTTGTTTGTCTCTCTCTCTCTCTGTTACAGTACTCACACAATCAGACTTAAGGTTGGGCGTTATGGCTTGTAAATATCTGAATATTTTTGGGCTATATCCGAATATACGAGATATATGGGGATATAAAGCTGCAGACGGGTTGTTTCTCAGGGCTCATGAAAAGATTTTTTTTGTGTGGAGAGTGACAATACTCAAAATAAATACACAAATAAAGTATCTACTGTTTATGTATGCTTAAGTCTGTATTATATGCTTAAAATACAGTTGCTACCTTTCATTTAAGTGTTTGAAAAACATTTAAATAATAAAGGGTCTTGTGGGGTTATAGGAGATGCATGCGGGATGCATTTTAACGCTCCATGTGAACAGTTGTACTTAGTGCTGTCCACATGCACTGCCATCACTGAGGAAAGATGCTAATGCCAGGTCTGACCGGGGGCCTTTGTCACTGATCAAAGTGACCACAGCTGTCTCCGAGCAGGATTCCCTTTCTCAACAGTAATTGCTTTCCTAACTTTTTCCCCATCCTCTCACCTCCAGCGAATCGGTTTGCCATGTCTGTCCAGCTGCTCTCACTGCAACCATTCTGTTCATGTGTGCCAGGTCTTCTAGCGCAGCTCTGACACACACAGGCACTGATGTACTCTGGCTTCACCACTTCCACGTCTCCTCCACATGGACTATAAACACCCACGACAGTCTCGATCTGCCACGTTGACGTCTGCTTTGTGCTGCCTTGCCCTCACATAACACGCTTATTAGCACATGACTATAAAACAGTCATAAAACCCTCAACACTGTTTGCTGATTTCAGTACAAGACAAATGACATAAATATACAGCAGCAGCTTTCATCACAACATACAAAGCCAAGTTTAAAACACGCCTACTTTTGTAACATGAAATGAGACAAAAACCCGATGTTACAGAGGGTGAAATCTTTTTTGTCAATTTTTTGTCTTTGCGCCTCCCTTCACAATGAGATGTGAGAGCAGAGCTCTTGTTCTCATGCTGAGTCAGAATGGTGTAATAGGTGTTCAGAGCCAGTGGTTACACTGATTGGGTTGTTCTAATGAAAAGCTTCTCTGTCAGCCACTATTAGTCATTGCTATGTAACAGAGCTGGCCTAAGGCCTAAGTGAACTAAGTGCCTTCATTATTTATTTTATTTTATTGTTTGTGCACGATGATAACAATGAGTCTTGAGTGCACATTTTACATAGTTTTCAGACAAATGTTCTTTACACATTGTGTTCTTAAACCACTTTGCTATCTTGTTACAGTTCCATCTCTTTATTATTTATTTGTTTATTCTGTTCAAATACTTAAATATTTAATGATAATATAATAATTTATAAAAGTTTACTTTAACTGTTGTTGCAGTTTTGCACAACTAGTTAAGTCATTGACATGGTAACAATAAATGCTGTCTTTTTTTTTTATTTTGTTCACTTTTTATTAGGCTGACACCATATTCCCCTCTTAGTATTGTGCCATTTTGTATACTAAGTGAAAAACAACACATGATATTTTTTTTGAGATAGCTACCTTTTAAAATTAAAGACAGTATAATGGTAAGAACATGCCAGGCTGACATTGGGAAGTTTGACGATGCAAGCTACAACTGTGCAGAATTCCCCCTGAAGCATCATGTAATTACTTCTTTATTATTGGCATTGATAAAGGGCCCCAAAATAAAATTTTACTTAGGGCCTCATGAAGGCTTGGGCCGGCCCTGCTATATAAACACAGCAGTGGAAGAGACCTTATTGTAACTGACACTGGGACACGATTCCTTAAAATAAATAATCATTTCAAAATAGCAGACAGTTAAACTGTCCATCTGTTTCTTTTGTTCTTGTTTTTCAGAACGGCACTGACTATGGATTGTTGGTCCGCCAAAACTCGGAACTGTTGCGAGCCCTTGATGAGCTGGAGAAGACCTGCGCCACACTGAAGGAGGAAAATGCCCTGCTGGTAAGACTAAATATAGCAGTTCATCTTGACTTCCTAAAGTAGGCCAGGTGCACACAGACAGGGTGACTAAAACATCTGTTTGCCAATTCTTCAGTTAGTTTCTTTAGTTTTTCACATCTATTTATTCAGCATATAAATAGGTGACTATTGTTTGTCTAATGGTGCTTTTCCATTACACAGCACTGGCACTTTTTTTTGCCTTTCCATTAGGGATAGTACCTGGTGTTTTTGGCTACCTTTTTTGGCGAGGTTCCAAGCAAGCTGAGCCGATACTAAAATGTGATGTGATGTCATCTATAACAGACACCCCTCTTTTGTATAAAGCAATGTTGCTCAACAGCGCCACCAAGTACTGCACATCCTGCTGAAAGATTAAATGGTTTCATCAACAATTCCTAAATAAAAAAAACCTAAACATTAAGCTTTGAGTTGTAGAAGTTAACGTTAAA